>NC_046344.1:8380000-8627500 GCF_000738735.6 Corvus cornix cornix | reverse complement strand
AAGCCCCAGAGCTGAGCCCCAGCCCAGAGCCCCCTCCTGTGTGTTCCAGCCTTACCTGAGGTGTAAGGTTTTTTAGAACAAGCCAATTTGTTATTCTCCCTGAGCTGCTCTCACCCCAGCTTGAACCTAAAGAAGGGAAAACAGGAGTTGGTGCCTGCCACATTGGCACCAGGGAGTTGGGCGGAGCAGATGACGCCAACATTCACTGATAATAAAAACTCAAGTAGCACTAACCTTCTCCAGACTTCAAACCCTTAGAACATTACTGTGGGGTGCTACAGCACTATTTACTTTGGGAAGCGTTTTGCTCATGTAAGCAGGGGCACAAGCAGCTACATTGTTGTCCGATAATCAGAACTGAAGCAAAAAATACACAGGTATTTGCTCTGACTCCTGCTGCAAGCTCAGAAGAGTTTTAAAGCCTGTCTGATGACTCCCTGGGCTATCATGATCTAATTCATTACAGTATGAGCCTCTCTGTGAACAACGTTTAACTACGTAGCTGCACTGATGTCCAACTTGGAAAGCACTCGGAGAGGCGGTGCCACTAAGGACACAACAAACACTTGTGCCACCCATGTTACACACACCACCTCTCCTTCTCCCAGCTCTCCTCAGCAGAAAGCCCACTGCAGTGCAGGTTGGGATAGATGGAGCAGCTTTAGGCAAGGCCAATGGTGCATCTGGCAGCCTGCAGGGACAGACTGTACAGCCAGATGCATGGGAGACTTGGTAACAAACCACAAACCCCTCCAGGCACACAGGGACATCCTTACCAGGGGTGTATCTGGCATCAGAATTTCCCCATCCTCCACCCAGACGAAGGGAATTATCCCAAGTGGACAGGGGTGGTTTCTGGCCTGTCAGCCCTGGAGGTGGGCGGGACGGAGCAGTGATGCTTTTAGGTGGCAAAGGGACCTTCCACAGCTCATGAGCCAGAGAGGTGTTAGTGACTGATCCAGGAGACCATGTTGATTTGGAATCACTGTTTCTGGCTACTAGAAGACACAAAAGACAACCACAATCACTCTTGCTGCAACCATCACCCTGTTGCAAAGCAAAGCTGCTGAATTAAGAGTAAAATCAAAATAGCTGCTTTGAAATCAGTCAAGTTACCACGCTGATGAGACCTCAACACTATGGTTATTAACATCTAGGATCCTCTCGGAGTGTGTGCAGGGGAAGGAACCAGAGCAATTCAAGCAGACATCACCTGAAGTGCTTTGTGCTGTACTGCTGAGGGAAACATTGTAGTTGGAGGCACGAATGGATGACCAGGCACTAGTTGAAGGCAGCGTGGTGTTCAAAGATGAGGATGACCCTGCAACAAAGACAAGAGTCAGACACAGCACACCAGGTCACAAATGCAGTAGGATTAATAGGCTTGGCTGTGCTCCAGCCTGAACACGCCTGCACACTCAGGGGAGGGACATGCACCCCTCAGTGCCCATCCTCAACCCACGGACACACGGTGGCAGCAGGAGCACCCGGAGAGCACAGGCCCAGCATGCCTGCATGGCTGGGCTGCCAAGGCTCTGCTGCTCCCAAACACCCGGGTGTGCACAGCTGACATCAGGATGCAGAGCACAGCCCACATTCCTGGGACAGCTCCTGCACTGCATCAGCAGCAGAGCTGAGCCAAGGATGAGCTTGGCAGCTGTGACAGGCACAACACGAGGGATAAACCAGGAGAGGAGCAAGCAGCAAACACATCCCAAATCCACAACACAAGGGACAACCATGAGGGCAGCAAGGAGCAAACACAGGGGAATAACCAGGAGAGGAGCAAGGAGCAAACACAAGGGATAAACCAGGAGGGGAGCAAGCAGTAAACATCTCCACGACAGCAGTGTCTGTGTGGCTGAGGGAAGGTAACACACAATTCCCCAGGCAAGCTGAGCATACCACTGTTCCTGTCCCTGAGGTGGTCAACTTCCCGCACAGTATTAATTGAGAGATTGTTTATGACACTGCCAGGAGTGACGTAAGGGTCAGTTTCGGGGTCGATGTTTGGATAACCTTTCCATGGCTCACCAGGGCGAAACTCTAGGAATACAGATGCAGGAAAGAAGCTTATTTTGACTGTATTTTTTAAAAGGAAACAGCTGTCTAAACAATACATCTCGTAATGACTGAAAATCCAAAACCTTTTAAGCATTTAATTTACTCGATTTAGCCTTCACTTTATTAATTTCATTTCTGGTTTCTCTGGCAGATACACTTCTCTGTGTACAGTAGAACTCCTGTTCTCCATTTCCATCTGCTGAGAACACCCTTGGTGCCCTTCTGCAGGCTGGGTCCTGCCCACTCCACGTGCAACACTCCGGGAATGCAGGACAAACGCAGCGGAACCGCCTGACGTGCGCAGGGTGGGGAGGGAGGGGAGGCAGGGGGCAGGGGCTGTACCTGGGGGCCAGTTAACACTGCTAGAGCCATTAGGCGATTTGGCACGGGGCCAGCCGTCCCCAATGGATCCGGGAGGACTGGCTGGCGAATTACTGCTGTTCATAAAGTCGTAAGGAACAAACGGAGAATCTTCCAGCCTAAAACCACTTGAAATAGCACCTGATTAAAAAAAAAAAAAAACAACAGAGGAGTCAAATATTTTTCATGGTCGGTTTTTATATCCCTATATAAATATATATGAAATCATTCCCTTGTAAATCAGTCATGAAATATGTAACAGCACACTGTCCTCTTGTGATGCCAAGTTATACTGGAGATCATACAGGAGTGTTTAACTCAAAATGAAATGTATCTGAGTAATTCAAGAGAAAACTGTGAGAATAATGTCCCATGAAATCCCTTCACTAAAACAGTATATATATTCAAAGTAACATGTATTCAGCTGAAGTACTGATTCCAGAGGGTAAGAGGATTCTGTGGGACCCCACTTGACTAACAAGATTCTGTGGTGGGAGAGCTCATGAAAGAAATAGCTACAACATGTGAAGGATCTTTAGCTACTGCAAAATTCTGTAGATTCTATTCCTATTCTTGGGAGGCAAAAAAATTAATTTAAAAAATCCCTGGAGACAGAGCAAGGAATGGTTTAAAAGTTATCAGATAGCAAAGCCAGTTCTGCTACAGTTCTGAGGGAACCAGGGATTCCATGTGATACAGAAATTCCTAGCTCTGGTCAGAAAACATCACCTGCAGCTAAAGCAACACCACCACTGCCTGTGGCAACAGTGGGATGGGTTCAGCAGGGCAGTTGCAGGGAACGGCCACTACAGGCCACGGCAGCAGAGGCAGCTCAGAGCAGCAAAGCAGCTGATGCACCTAAAAATACCCCGACAATCTGAGACTGAACAGTAACAGGAGACCAGGGACATTTATAACTATCTTTAGACACAGAATCTTGGGCTATAGACTCAAATTTTAACTGGATGAGATTTCAAGCAACTGAAACAGTTGAAATGTCATATGAATCTTGATTACTGGAATGAAACACAAAGCAACCAAGTTCACCTCCTGTAAAACTAAGGACAGCAATGGTACCAAGTCTAGCCCTTTTAAGCTCTCCCCACTTTTAGAATGCAAACACAGACATTCATAACCAAAACCTGTCAGTATAAATGTCAGCCACGCCCAGAATGTGGCAAATCCCCCAAAATCACCTTAGGACAGAAGGAGATCATACAGGAGAGTGGGAGAGAAAACTTGAAAACCGAGCTTTTGGCTTAAAAATATATGAAGCATCCCACTGGAGATTAAGGTAAACTTAGTAGCAACAGTCACACTTATAGAAAAGTCTGGTTAAAAAAAGAATTCTGTCGAATGTTTCTACTAATCTAATCACAAGATCACTGTGTGAGCACAGTCAGCAAAGCTGTGGCTGCTGTGGTAGACAAGCAGCAAGTTGGCACAGACAACACAATACAAACTGTGACAGCTACAGCGACACAGGAGATATAACCACAGCCCAATCACTGCAAACCTGCACCTGACACCCAGAACCTCACAGTCTGATGTGCCACATCAAGTGCTGCTCAAGGCCATGCTGAACATACCATGTTTGCTGGAGTTTTGATCTAAGGATGTGTTCACAGAAATGCTGTCGACTGTAGTCCATTTCCTCAGCCGAGATTGTGGCTCTTTAATACTGCTCATATCCAGGTTTACATTCAAGTTTGAGTTCATTCCTGAAAGCACACACAGCTTATGAGATACAGACTAAACTTGTCCTTCTGCTCATCACCACTGCTGTCCCAGAAAGCACTGAAGAGCACATTACTATGGTTATGTCATGCTTCCAAGTCTCTGGTTCCGAGGAACATTCTAGCACTTAAACCAGGGAACCCTGCACACAGAAGCTAAGCTGAGCAATGCAAAGCCCTCCCAAGTTCTCAGCTCATGTCCTCATGCAAAAATATCAGTGAAAGAAGACATTAGGAAATTAAGAGAAACTAAAATGTAAATACCTAAAATACGGGGCAAACAGAACTTGTCTTGACTTGCTGTAGCTGTGTTCTGTACTTCCAAATGTTTCTCTGCCAGAAAATCAAGACAATGCCAACCCAAATCAACTCAAATACTTGGGAGAACCAGCTCTTCTGGGCTTGGACAATGTGCCCACATTTTTGACCTTGGCATGCCTGCTCCCTTTCTAAGTCTGTAAGAATCTTGAACTCAGAACTCTACCA
This sequence comes from Corvus cornix cornix, assembly GCF_000738735.6. Taxonomy (NCBI): domain Eukaryota; kingdom Metazoa; phylum Chordata; class Aves; order Passeriformes; family Corvidae; genus Corvus; species Corvus cornix. The sequence continues at coordinate 8,622,854 of NC_046344.1, read as the reverse complement.
GGGTACTTTTCCAGCCCTTCAGATCTATTTACTTCTTTTCTGAAAACAAACTACTACAATGGTTTAACTTGAGGCCAGAGACAAATAGGGAACTTCTCAAATGTCTCCTAGAAACACCTTCCTTCAGCACTAGAAACAAGGGCTTCCTCTTGCTCCTAAGTGGACATCCACAGCCATAAAGAAACTGGTTTATATTTTGAGGGGTTTTTGTTTGTTTTTCTTAAAGGCATGAGCAAGAGTTGGTGCCAGAAAAGCTTCCCCTTGAAAAGCCTCATGAAAAGTGCTTGGAACAGGATGGAGTTTTAAGAAATACAACTACCAACAGCTCAAACATAAAAAAGGGAGAAGTCCAACTGATCCTGTTTCTGACACCTCCCTCTGGCATTTTGCTGTTGTCAGAGCAAAATGACAGTAACTCTGCACCACAGTAACCTTCCTTCTACCTCTGGAGCAGCTGTAGAGGCCAGACCTCTGAGAGTAGTGTTAGAAAGACCCCAAGCTGGCAGAGGGGCAAATCTGTGACCAGGCCAATGCCAGCCCCCAGCAGGCACAGCTCTGTATGGGAGATGTGTGGGCTGAGCAATGGACACCAGTCCTTGGACATAATCCATAATTTAAATACCCTTCCCAGAAGTAATTTTTCATATCCTACTGTGGAAGACTTTATATTGTTTGGTTATATTCACTATTTGCCAGATAAAGGTTATTTTTATTATTAGAAATACTTAATTCTATAATGAATTGGGATGTGACTGCAGAACTGGTCAGGGAGAGAGAAGGATGCTCTGGCCCCCAATCTCTGCTTTGGGTGAGTATCTAGTGAATCCTGACAAATCCCTTCCCTGGACTGGAAACAGGGCATGCTATTCTTACCCTTAAGCCTTTATGTGAGGAGCAAGTGTGGCTCTGTGTGCTTGTATCACTGTACAGAGGGACCCCAAAGAATTCCTGTGTACACTGTGGCAGATTCCCGAGGGATCTCAAAGCAACCTTACATGTACTGCAGGCTCCTGAGACGTGGCCACGATTCATATGAGAAAGCAGCTATGGAACATTATACAGCAATTCCAGCTCAAGGAATGAAACACAAAGGAGTCTGATCTGGGCAGGATGCATCCCTCAGCACAGAGTTTGGCGAGAAAGTGAAATATGCCTTTCCTTAGAACTAACACAGTGTCTCCAATAGCTAAACAACTTCTTTGTATGCTTTGCCCGTGGAATGAAAGCAGAATTGGACACTGATGCCAATCATCACCAGCAGCTCTGAAGCAGCAGCCTGGACTTGAGGCTGGCCACATGCCATCCCTGGTGTGGCACTGTCCCGGCCACTGCCGCTCTGCCTGCAAGCACAGGGACTTCAGCTGCATGTCTAGGAAACAAACTTCTCTGCAAAAGCCAATGAGAATGCAAAGGAAATCAGCCCAACAGAAATGACCCAAATAGAATAAAAGGGAAGAAAAGCAAAAATGAAGGGGAGGAAAAAAATGGGGGTAAGGAACAGAGGTAAGTGGTAAACAGCTATAGTAAGATAGCATTAAAAAGGGACCTAAAGTAAGAAGAAAATATACAAGCCTGGAATTTCTGAAGTAGAAATTGGACAGAAGCCTGAAAACATAGGGAGAAAGAAACAGGAGATGCTTGTGTTTATAAATGTTCAGACATTTTGCATGAAATGAGACAACAATTCTTTAAAAATGCAAAGCCAAAAGCCTTCTTTCCTGGACAATACCACTAACAGGCAAGGTGACAGTTTGTTCTACCTTTGCAATTTCAGAGCCACTGAAAGCATTTTTGAAATCCCAAGAAATGTGTCTACATCAATGGATTCTCTGCATGGATTCTACTTCTTGAAGTCCTTTAGGTCCAGGAATCAGGACTTTGTATCATCCAGGGAATCCAGGGGACAAAAGGAGCACTAAAAGGAGCCTGTCACTCCTTAGGACTGTAAAGTATTCTGCACTGAGACAAGGACACTCACCAGGAATGAGTGTACTTGGGGAAAAGTTCTTCAGTGAACAAGGGTAACTGGGTGAACCCCACACAGAATTACTACTTCCACTAAAATGGGAAGTGCTGACAGCGTTACAGTCATTTTCCAGGAGGAGGCAAGGGGAAAAGCTGTGTGTCACACAAGCACTGACCGACTGCAGGGGACCCACCTATAGGGAAGCTGCTGAAAGCATTGATTGGTGACGGCCCTTTCTGCAGCTCAGGAGTAGCGTGGGGTATGACATTCTCAAGGAAGGATTTCATGGAGGGCTGATGGAGTGACTGCTGTTGAGAGGGTGGAGTTTGCTGCTTCATTAACAGGTTTGGATCAAGCTGACGGGACTGTTGCATCATCTGTTGCTGCATACTAAGAGATCGACCCTTAAAAAAAACAGAGCCGTTACAGCATCAATGGGCAAAAGCTTTTCCATGTTGTAAGAAAGAGAATGAAATGCACCTTTGTACTCTGTGCATCCTGCACAGCCAAACCCCAGTACTCAGTCCCTCCTCTAAAGCCTGTCAAACTCTGTCCACCCCTGCACACTTCAATACAAGCCACAGCAAGAAATGCAGCTCAGGATGAAAAACAGTTACAAGGAGAGTTTGAGAAGTGAAATTTAAGATGTTTCTTTACCTGCTGCTCCTGCTGCTGCCGACCCCCAGAAGGCATGCTCCTCTGAGGCTGAGCCTTCTGCTGCTGAGCCAACAGCCGCTGCGAGACAGGGGGTGAGGGGTTTAGGAACAGGGACAGTGACACCAGGCTCACACACCACACTGAGCAACCAGCTTGGCTATCTTACCTGTAACTGGGAGATCTGAGAAAGCTGGTTTAACTGGGACAGTTGATTCAACATGGCTACCTGTTGTGGGCCAAAAAGTGGGCTCAGGCCACCGCTGTTTGGTGCATACTTCAGTAATGATACTGGAACCTGCAACACAGGGCCAAGAGTGACTGGCTGTTAACAGGTTTACTCAGTCCAGAATATGTAGAATACTATAACCTCAGGTTAACAAATGCCTGGTTTCATCAAGCCAATATCTTCCCAAATATTTACAGAATAAATGTCAGCAACACCAACAAACAAGGAACAATTTTCTGAAGCAGCATTTAGATAGTTTATACACAGTGTGTTTTCTGTATCACTTACCTGAGGGGATAGTAATGGAGGAGGCACTTGAGCACGTGGATTAGGCTGAGATGAATTAAGAGGTTGTGCTGGAGGCTGCTGCATGCTCCTGGGCTGTGCTGCTATATTCCCAACACCAAACACACTGGGATTGCCATTCTGGGGAAAGGATGGGCAGTCAGTGACAATAAACCTCTTCTGCTGCTTCTCCCACCCCACACATTGCAATTTCAAGTTAAACATGAATCAATCACACAGGCAGCTACAACGTTATATCAAAAGGTATTAAATGCTGTCAAGTAACATGCCAAGGATATGCACACAGCCTTACCTGTCTAACAGAATTCAAGCTTTGCATACCCAGCCCTGTAAGGGAGCCCAGGGCTTGGTTAGGTAGTGCATTATTTGAAGGGGGAAGCTTCATGTTTTGATTGGACATAAACTGCATGTTTTGGGACTCGTCTGCTACAATGCCATCCTGATGGGACAGACAAAACGAGGTGCAACAACCAGCCAGCAAGCAAGCAGAAGGGAGAAACCATTGCAGGAGCAGAAGGGAAGAGTCACAGGACAGTCCAGCACCAGCAGGAAAATAGGCAGAAAACAAAAGAGATCAGGTTAGTCATCGGCACCGCAAAGGGCTACAGAAAGTGCTTAGTACGATGTATCAGTGAGTTAAAAAGAACAGACCATATCTTATGGATTAACCAGACAGCCCTCAGTCCCCCCTGCACTATCTGCAGAAAGCTCAGGAGCACACAGGTAACTACTCAGAACAAGAGTTGAAGGAGTTCAGCAGTGTCCCCCCGTAAGGCACCAACTGACCTTATCGAAGTAAGGACCGCGATCCATGGAAGACTCTTTGGGAATTTGGGGACGAGAACCAGGGCCTTTGCCAACCACACGATTGTAATCTCCCACGCCCAGGCCGTGCTTGTCCATCTCCATCCGCTTGTCCTGCAGTAACCCTGGGGATGGCACAGACAGGCGGCTGCAACACCCACCAGTCCTTCAGCCTTCAGCCACACCAACACCAGCCTTGTGAAGAGTGACCTGACACTGCTCTCGGGCAGGACACTCATAAAACAAACATCAGTTTAGCTTTGGACTCTCTGGGCTTTACTGGAAAGGGAAAGGAAATCCTGTGTACCAATGGCTACAGACAACTGGAGACATAGAATCGGCACCAACAGATTTTGCAAAGCTTCACACAAATATTACTCTCAGCTGTCTCTTAAAACCAAGAATGTATAATTGCTTCAACTTGCAATGATTTAAGTATCAGGCTTGCCATTAATATTGAAATCTAAAACTCAAAGAACAATTCCTTTACCCAACAGATAATGAGCCCCAAAGTGAAAATACCCAATTTTGAAGTGGAACAAGGGGAGAGTAACTACACTAAAAACTACAATGCTGCAATTAGTTTTAGTTAAACATTCTATCATCATAGTATACTGTTATTAATGCATTCAAGAATTATACTATCTTTTATTTGCTAAAGAAATTGTAACAGTGAATGGATTCAAATAAACTATAACTGCTCCCAAGTAATTTTACACTCAGGTTTAAACGTTTCTAAATTTCAGTATTAATTTAGTTCTTAGAACTGAACACATGCTTCGAAGAATGAACCCAGTGAGCGAGTGTGGGATTTGGTACGATTCTGTTTATACTCAGTGGAGGTGCCCAGAGGGCAATCAAGATATTTATATTACAAGAAACAAACCCACCACACTCTGAAAACATTCTCTCATGTCATTTTAACATATAGAAATAGGAATAAGCTTAGTTTGATACATGGCCAATATTCCTATAGCAACCAGGTGATTCTGTGCGCAACATTACTCACACACTCAAATACTTTTCTCTCCAAGGACATTCCTTTTCTTTAGGGAAATATATACTTAACTATATATAGCTATATATATACACTATATATAATTTTAAAAATGTAATTTACAGAAGGATATAAGATAAAAGAGAGTCTGGAAGGAAAAGCAATAAAGCCCAGCTTGGTTCTGCTGTTCTTACCTCCAGACATGTCCATCTTATTGCTCTGTATGGTTTCTTCTGGTGATTCTCTCTGAAATAATAAAATAAATCACAATTATTTAATAATAGCATTTTTAAGATAAAACAAAGATTCCTACACACTATTACAATTCAAAACTGCAAGAAAGAAAAATCGAGACAATCAGATGCTATTTTAAAGCATTTCCTCCCTTCCGTTGCTATCCACTCAAGAACAGGTTCCCTCACCAGAACTCCTACATAAATGCAGTAAAGCATCAGGCTATGGCATGAATACCTGGGTGGTGGTTACAAAACCCCTTTCCATCAATACAGAGGTCTTTTTGTAATGAGAATGCACAGGAAAGGGATGGGTGACAGAAGGGAGACAAACACAAGTAGAAAACCACGATGAAAATGAACACTTGGCAGCTGAGCACTTCAATGTGTGTGTATTGTAACAAGCCCTGTGGAAAGGCAGCAAAGCCAGACAAAGGCAGATACTTACTGAAAAACTGAGATTTGTGAATTGCTTAATGAATGGATTGATCCATGTTTCATCTTGCTTATTTCCACCTTTCATTATTCCCTTAAAAACAGAAAGGAATTCCTGTGATTCTCAGATCCCACTTCAATTACATCACGAAGTGTTAGGAATGAAAATTAAAGTGTAATGTGTAAGTCCAGTAATCCCTTCTGACTTAGCTTTCAGAAATGACATCAAGCCTTGCCCCGAGCTGCTCCTCACCTTTGTGGGCATCTTTTTCATGTAGGGTGGCCAGTTTAACGATGGGTTAGCTTCTTGTGAGGAACTGCTGTTCCACATTCCAATCTCAACATCCTCCTCTTCCTCCCAGCTGGTCTGACGACTGCCAGTCAATGGCATATCATCTCCACACCAACTATCTTGCATAGATTTAGGCCCTGGTTGTGAAAAAAACCCAGCACGTGAACATTTCAGTAGCAGCTGCTGCCCTTCACACCAAACAGCTCGATGCCTACTGCAAAGTAAAAACCCCTCGAAAACATGAGGCTTTCACAGAGGTATTTCACCCTTCTCAAACACACTGAGAGCACTCACCAGGTTTATTTGGAGGCTGCTGCCCAAGAGAAGCGTTTCCCCAGCCAGAGGTGCCTCCTGCATCGCTGACGGGCTCTCCCCAGCTCGTACCAGTGTCCATGGGCTTACCCCACGCTGAAGTCCCGTTATCTACAGTAGTGGCTGGAGTAGAAGGCTCTCCCCAACCTTTGCAAAGCAGGGCGAGTTATTGGCACAGTTTTGAACAGGATTTTAAAGCTACCTAAAGAGACTCAAGTGTTTTGCCTTTTCTAGATCCTGAACATACAGTAAAAAGCACGTGAGCACATATTTCCACTTTGTGTGAGGGTCATTATTAAAACTGCAAGCTGTTCCATAAATAGAAGTAATCACAAAAATACAAATTTTGTATTTACAGAATTACATTCTGATAATACAAATTTCTAAAATATTAAGCTAAGAGCTGCTTGTTATATCTAAGTGACCCCATCTGGGAGTCGAAAAAGAGACAGAGCACAAAATACTTTTTATGCCCCATTAAGTTCCCCTCCAAAATCGTTATTCACTGCTCATGAAGCTACAAGACCAGAAAGTCTGATCCCAAACCTTTATAAACCCACCACCCTTCATTCTGTCCTGCAGAAGCTCAACACCTTTTTTTGAGGGCTCATTGGCAAAATTAAATTTTAGCTGGTTTAGAATGATTTAGAAAAATAATTCCAATCCTCAGACACTATTTTAAGTATTTCCTGTGTTCCCACTCCCCAGAACTCAAGCAGAGCCGTTTAGCCCTTATTATTGCAGTTATTTAAAACTCGAACAGATCTTCCAATCTGTACAAAAGCACTGTGAGCAATGCTGTTCATTTCTTTAAGAAACAGAAAATGTACTTCACTGCCACTTTGCCCTTTCCACTTTGAAACTAAAATACTGTTCTATAAAGCAAGACTAAGAAAGTGCTTTGTAATCAATAGAAAACATAAATTTGGGTAAAAGCCAGGCTTACCAGAACCCGAACTGCTCTCCTTGCTAGACATGGCACTTGAAGACAGTAGCTGCGGATGTACCTGTGCTTGCTGGTCTGAACTGCTGCTACTGTTTGGGACATTTTTATTCCACATATTCACATTTTTGTAGTTGTATTTGCTTGGATCACCCCAAGCAGAAGTTCCATCATCAATCTCCATTTTCCGGCGTATGGATTCGGGGGATGGCTCCTCCCAGCCCGTGGGCTCTTCCTCCTTTGCTGGGGCTGGCATTGGCCCCCCCAGCCAGCCAGACCCTGGGGGTTTGTTCGCGGCAGACGGGGCTCCCCAAGAGCCAACATCTTGTTTGTTCCACTCAGGAGAATTGACTGGCTTCGACGAGTCCCCCCAGACTTGAGGCTGATTGGATTTCGGAGGGTCTCCCCAGCCCTGGTTCTGATTAGACTTTGCAGGCTCATCCCATCCTGAAGAGTTGTTTGGGGTTGCATTATTGCCTCCCCAAGTAACAGAATTTGATTTACCTGGCTCATTCCAACCAGACACGGACCTGTCGCTGTTGCTACCTCCGGAACTGGATTTCTTTGCCTCACCCCAATGGTTACTTCTAGAGTTTTCACCCCAGCTATCACCAGCAGACACTGCCCAACCCTGGCTGGCCTTCTGTCCATCTCCCCATCCCTGCTTCATCTTCGGTGTGTCATTCCAGGATGACTTTTCCTCTTTGCCACTTCCCCATGATTGATTGCTCTTGACCATTACTGTAGCAGCAGAATCTTCTTCCCACCCCCCCTGGCTGTTTGACCCTTTGGAGTCTCCCCACCTTGTAGCAGACTTTGGATCTCCCCACCCCGATACAGATGAGGTATCGTTATTATTAGGGCTAGGTCTATCCACACACCCCCCTGAGCTGGAAGTCTGTGTCACAGAGCCCCCCCAGGCCTCTGTCCCATTGTCAGTTTTTCTTTCACCCCTCGGTGATGTTTCAGTATCCCAGGCAGTGTTCTGTTTGATTGGAGTCTGTCCCCAACCAGAGTTGGAAAGGACACGTGGATCTAAGTCAGTTCTGTTCACTATGCTTTGGAGTAATGTGTGCTGGTCAACTTTCCTCCTCTCTCGGTTCTGGCCTTCCACAGCTGCTCTGTCTTCATGGCACCCGGTGCTCTCTGAGCTCCCCTCGCTGTCCCCCGTACCTGTTTTGGCCCATGTGCTGCTCTGCTCAGCCATCTGGGAGGCAGCAGAACTCTGGCTGTTGAGATCATCCTCCTCAGTAGACTTCCATCCATTTGTAAACTTCCTGCTGTTTCCATTCACACCTTCATTGGAATGCTGATTGCTAGGCAGTTTGCTCCATTCCCCGTTGGAAATGTTGGTGCCAGTGTTTTGTGCAGGGTTGCCCCATCCTCTTCTGCTCCCGCCAGCACTCGCACCATTCCCGTTTCCCCACGGCACATTCTGGGAGTTGACTGTCCCTGCCTCCCACACCCCTCCGCCTTTATTCCCGTTGATTTGAAAGTTAGTGCTGCCAGGCCCGCTCCCGCCCGGCTGCATTAGAGTTGCATTCACAGTGTCACCATTAGCTTGGCTGTTTGGGCCTGGACATTTGTCTCCAGAGTAACTAGAACCATAGGCACCCCAGGTAGTACCATAAGAGCCGCCAGTTTTGGCCTCACCGTTGCTCAGGTGAGAGATGGAAGTGCCATTTGCCACTGGAGAGGCCTGAATCTGAGAATGATTCATTGTGCTCACGCGCCAGGCCCCGGGCCCTGCAGTGTTGGGCAGTTCGTTCATCTGCACCGAACCAGCAGAGTTTGGTAAACTAGAGGTCATAAAGTTAGTAGTGTTATTTGGTCCATTCATTTCAGTGTTAAGGTTTTGAGGTTGCCCACTGAATGAAACATTCCTTGTACCATTTACTTCAGAATCACAACTTTCCTGAAGGCTTCCCCAGGAACCGTGGGCTGAGCCACCCACTTTCGAGTTAATACTCTGGCTGTTGGCCATCTGACCTATGGTACTGCACTGAATGCTTGTGCCAGGACTCCCACTCCCCACGGACCCTTTCAGGGCATGTCCACTGTTCTCCAACACGGACCAGGCACCATGGTTGCCATTTGAATTCAAAGTGCTTGGATTTAACCCTCCATTTGATGAAGAGTTTATGGTGCCCCAAGCATTCATTCTATTGTTGCTACTTTCAGATTTGCTGTCAGGAGCATCCACAGAAACTTGACATGTGCTTATTATGGATCCATGGGATAACCCCCACGGCCCATTAATACTTCCATTGCCCACATTATTGCTGTTGCTACCAACCACAAACTTATTCTGAGACCCATGTCCGATGCCATTGCGAATGCCATCGCTTTCTCCGCCTGTGCTCCCTGAAGCCATGATAACGAGGTTCCGCTCCGACCCAGAGCTGGAGGCAGAGTCAGTGTCCATACATTCTGAAGTCAGCTCTGGGTCACTGCCAGTGATTGATGGCCATGCTTCTTTGTCAGAGCCGTCTACGATAACTTTATCCCAGTTTGTGCTGGAGTCACTATTTGAAGAGACTGGTCCCCAGTGAGAATTTTCATAATGGGATCCTAGACCACTGTGGTTCAGATCTAAAATGAAGAAGGAAAGCCCAAGAGCATTATTATGAGTTTAGTATTATTACTTCATTAAGCAGAAGGAAAAAAAAGTATAAAGATATTAAGCCAGGAATTATTTTGCTTATTATTTTGCATCTGTTAAAACTACAGTCATGGAAAGCAATGGAGAAAACTCTAAGTACAGCTGCCCAAAGGTTGTCACATACAACCCAGAACATCTCCCAGCATGCAGAGCTGCTCTCACAAAAACCTCAGAAAACTTCAGACTCCTAAAGGTCTTTTTCTTCCAGAGCAACATTTTTTTAAAAGAATACTCTGTATCACCATATACGAAGTATTTTCTAAAACGGATATAAATGTCAAAACCCACAATACTAAGTAAAACCCAGAAACACACTAAAAGGCAGAAATTCCAAGAGGACATGGCCCTGGCCCAGTACAACTGCTGTGTGACAGCAGCCAGAGAACACACACCTTCCCACGCCCATTACAGACATTGTATAAGAGTCTTCAGTACAAGTTATTCAAGGTATTTTCTTTTATACAACAACAACTTGGCACAAAACGCACAAGACCCATCTGAAGTTCTGCTTTCAGAATGCACTGACACACAAGTCTATTTTTAATTAATTTTTAATCAATATCAATATTACTCATCCTACAGTGAAAAAGAATTGAGTCCAAGACCCTGGCTCCCAGAGTTGAAGCAGCACAAAGCATGGATCACCCACTGCTCCTCACACCTGGCTGGAGGGAGCTGGGGGGCCCAGGCACTCAGCTGAGCTTCACCTGTGGTAAATCAGTGTGAGAAAGCAGGATGGTGGCTCAGCAGCTTGGAACAGGAGGAGTGGGAGAGACCCGTGGCAGGCAGACAGAGCGCTGTGATAGTGTCTGGCAGCTCCACAGGCCTGGAGAGCCACCACCATCCCTGGGAGAACTGGAATTCAGCTGGGCATAACCCAGAACCTGCCGATTCACGTGGTAGTACAAGAACACTGTCATGTCTGAGCAGCAGTCCAACAAACCTCAACCTTTCAACTCTCACCCTGGTATTGTTAAAAAAGACATTTAACCTGTACTAAGAGACTGATCAAAAAGCTGTGTGCACTCCTAGGAGCGAGAGAACCAACAGCATAGAACAAGATCCTGCTCACACAAACATCAGCCCAGTAACACCATCCCTTTTAAAAGCAACACAAAGGCACACAGATGGCAAACAGCCTGAATTCAGCACACACAGAGATACAGGTTAGGACTACAAGGGAAATGGTAGAACAAACCCTAATTTGCACAGCAGCAGAATACATAAAGCTTTTGTTTATTAAAATTCTGTTACCCTAATTTAGCTGCAATGCAGTTTGTGCAGAGTCAATCCACCAACAGCACGCAGTGATTAACTTCCACTCAGCCAATTTTCTCCCATTACATACAAAACTACTTAGACCAACAGTCTTTCTCCTGGAGATAAATATGTTAGTGATGTCCACTGTTCTTGAACATTCCTACCTGAACCTCCCCAACTGATGAACTTCAGAGACTAAGGAAACAAATACTGAACAAGCAGATATTAGCTATGACTTTTGTATCTGGCAGAGACCACAAACCACCCTCAAAACTGAAAAATGACACGTAGCAACACACTGCATTTGGTGCACAGCACGAGGAGCCAGAACAGCCTACTCTTGCTTTTCTTCCCAAAACTATTTAAAGTTGCAACTGAACTTTTGCTGCTTAAATCCTTGACAAAAAAACATTTACACAAACCTGAGTTACTTAAAATTCTGTAATCTGCTAAGATTGCTTTCAGTAATTTGTAATTTAATGCTTTCCAGCTATGAGTTATACTGCAGGAAACATTTGAAAAAAAAAGTATGTATTTAAAATAGCAGTTTGACATCACATGGGCTAAAATAAACAGGATTGAGAAGCATAAATTAAGAAATACCTGAATCTTGCACCCTCTGCCTCCTTTTCCTGCTCCAGCACACCTGGCACCCCCAGACTGTCAATACCATACCGTGCCAATCACTGTACCTTTGGGCCTTATGAACAAAGGCATTTTAGCAAACACAGTCCTGAGCTTTTAGCAAACAATCAAGACATGATTTCCTCCACAGTGCGACACGTCTCTGAGAGGAAGCACAAGCTTGCACAGATTATTCAATACCATAAAGAGGCAAGTCAGCATGGAAGCATAAACGTAAAAAAACCCGGTATTTTAATGCTAAGGTGACAAAAACTCTTAGTATGAATTCTGACTTAATTAGAATATCAAAACTGTTAAACCAAATTAGTATGCAATGGCACAGAGAAAGTATACTGCAATCATTCACACACCCATGCCAATGAAAAGCATAAGCAAAGAATAAAAATAAAAACAATAATTATAAAAAATCAGACAAAATCGTGTGAAACATGTAACTACCACAAACACGTAGTGCAAAAGCAGGTGAGATGGAAGTAGCTAACCTGACTGGTTAGGGGAGTGGCTCACCAAGTCCCGAATGGGAGGCATGCCTACAAAAAAAAAGCAAGAAAATCACAGAAGTGTTACTTCAGCAAATGAGAGAACAGTCCCCAAAGCACTCACTGCTGTAAACCCAGTCCTTAGATGCCTTTTTCAGGGCAGGTTTCTCTCAGACCCAGCTCAGCCTCAACTGTCTGCTCTGAATCACATTCCTCATGCAGGGAGCAGGGACATGACAACAAACCCAGCCTGGGGATGTCAGCATTAGCAATTCTGTCACTTAGCTTTTAAACACATTTCCATTACCACCTAGTTGTTACACATTTGGGCATTTAATCAACCAATTTAACATGCCCTTAAAACTTTGATTTATACAAAAAAGGGGAAGAATTTATAGTCATCGAAACCAAAACCAGTTCATTTTGGACTGTACTGACGAAGAAGTTGAGCGGTCAGCCCTGAAACTTCAGCAAGTTCCTCTCCCCTCTCTGAACAGCACATTTGCTCCACCTCCAAGTCAGTACTGTGCTGCCTGACTGAGCAAACAGCAACATCTGAGTATGGCCCAACGCTTATTTAACCTAAGCACGTGTATAACAATCCATCATTTACCCTCTTTCACATCCTCCTCCTCCCCTGTGTCACACAGGCACTGTATGAAATCAAACTTCATCTTTCAAACTCACAAATTTTACAGCTGGAGACCACAACTGTTACACTGAAGGCAATGTTCCCCAAATGAATCTAACCTCCATCACTACTAAGTGCAAATCCCAACTGCTCCCTTCTTCCCTGACTCCTCCAATAGCTGAGAACCGCCCCCAGGTTACAGGAGGGACCCTCTGTTCCCAAAGGCTCTGGCTGGGACACAACTTTGTGGCTCTGCTGTGAGATGCACCGGGATAAAGGGAGACGGGAGGAATCCAAACTGGAGCCCTGCCAGTAGTCCAGTGGTGCTCTCCTGTTCTGCTCTGGCCACAGTTGTAAGCAATTACTGCTGGCAAATACTTCGGTTCATGATAAAAATCATTTAACTGTGGAACAACCACCAGGTTATTGCAATGTGTTCCAGGGGTGAGCAAACACCAGGGCAGCCATCAACCCTTCCTTTCATGTGAAGTTTGCACATGGGGCATGTCAGTGAAGCCAACAACTAAACTGGTATGAAAGTGTCCTGATAAAGAGCTACTTATGGAGATTTCTTAAAATAACAGTCTTGGCACTGGCCTGGATATGTTTCAGAAGCACTACAAGGTATGAGCTTCATTAATGTGTCTTTACTAAAAGGATATGCCAAATGTCCTAAAAACAGCAGGAAAAAACCCAATCCCCAGGCCTATCCTTTCTTCAGCTTCACTTCTAGACACAGCATGTTGATTTTCTAAAAAGGAGACAACTGTTCACTCAAAACACAGGTAAAGAGATGGGGATTAGACCACTGATATAATTTAAACATTCTCCAATACCAACAACTTAAAATCTTAGTATGCCCAGGGCAATTAAAGACTTTAAATTCAGCAGCAGCTGCCTGCATTCCCTGGCTTTTACAAAGCACCTACCAAACCATTCCAACCACAGCTGGAACTGGGGAAGAGATCCTTTCAGGAATGACACATAAACCCACAGCCATTCCAAATTCCAGCAATTCTGACTTCAACACTTCAAGCCACAGTTTTTCTTTTAGCCCTAAAATACAGATCAACCCCAGTAGCCATTAAATAATGCTTAAAAAAAAAAAAAAAGTCAAGAAGTTATTCCATTAAGGTACCAAATTTAACCCCAGTGTCCATGGATATCCTGTCTACATAAGTGACCTACAGATCAGTCAGATTTCATGAGATTTTTGATTTCAGAGGTAATAAGGAGAATACCTGGAGCTGCTGGTGGAGGCTGAAAGAGGAAGTAGGGAGAGTGAGTGAAACTAAGACAGGCAAAGACAACAGCATTTCCTTTCAGATACAAAGGTGTCAGAAGACATTTGGCCCTGCTGGACCAGGGCCACCTCCACCTCACCAGCAACGCATCAGACCAGAAATTGAAACCAGGACAGAAATCCAGTACGGACAAATTATTTGCCTTTACATTATCGTCTATGTTTATGAAAGAACACAACAACACATCCAAGCCAGATGTTGTTCCTGGTTATTCTAGGGAAAGAGACCTTCCAAGCACACACGTGGCACCAAGAAAGGAGACCTGAGTGCCCAACCTCAGATGGCAGTTCTGAGTTTTCCTGGAACGCACAGAACACCAGGAACAGAGCTCTGACAGGGACAAAGCTCTCACAGGAGCTACAGGCAACACAGACATTTTCCTAAGGTGACAAAGTGATCTGGCCAACCCTTCTCTCCCTGAAGGCTCTCAGAACATTGCTGGTTCCAGCTGGGTGTGGTGACACACCATTCAAACAATCAGGGCAGCTGCCCCAGACACCAGTACAGCCCTGGGACACGCTGGCAGTGCCCAGCCAGAGGGTGTCCAGCCACACCAGCACAAAATCAAGGAAAACTAAACAAAACTGGGAAGAATGCAGTACACAAATGGGAATCCAGCTAATTATATACTGGGCTGGTGTTCACAAAAGAAGTACAATGGAGAACAGTACACAAATCCTCTGGATACAACTGGGAGACTTACAAGGCTGTATAAGCAGTAATACTTCTTAAATTAGTCTATGTGTGAATTTTTACTTAAATCACCCCTTTTATTTAAATCACCTTGCTACACAACTTGACCAGTAGAGTACACATGCTGCAGGAAAAGTTTCCTCTTAGAGGCAAGTTAATGAAAGGTAACTTTAAACGTCACTATGGACAGGAACATCATCACACAGGAGAAGCAAAGAAAATAAACTACTTAAAAATTACCTATTGCAATGGTAAAGAGTTCTATCAATATGTTACAGAAATAATACTGGAAAGTAATATGGGAAACATTCCTCAAGGACTCATGGATAAACTGCTTCCAGTTTTGTTTACTTTCATTTTAAATGCTGCTTCTTCAAGACTCAGTAAGAGAACAGCTCAAAATTTAACTCAAACTTGAAATATCAGGGCTATTTTCAGGGTTTCTTCTTTTTTTTTTTTTTTTTTTTGCTGAAGGGGCTGAGAGTCACATCCTTTGTGGTCTATAAAACACTAATTTTGAGAAACACTGGGAATTCAGTAAAGTCACAGAAGAAACTATTTGTGGGAACAAATTACATCATCACTGCTATGTGCACATCAAAATATAAATACAAGTATAAAAACAAGAAAATATTTGTCAAAAGTATTAAGCATTGGCACACATTAATACCAAATCCCTTTGAAAAGCTAGATCCCTCACAGAAAGTTACTTTTTTCCAGACAAAAATAAACTACAATAATGTCCTGTAAAATTAACTGAACTGCATGTTTGTGCAGTCACTGAACAGCACATCCTACATGTGTAACAGGCAAGTTCACCTGACTTAAAAGGCTATTAGAAGGAATGTATAACAAGCCAAAATAACAAAAGATGACTGTACTTAAATAGCTGTAAAGGTAAAAGTGGATCCACTCTGTAATACAATCAAGTTTCAGGTGGATAAACTGAGAAAAACTCTGACCTGACAATAAAAGACAATTCTGATATCCTGAACAAGCTGTACCCTGGCTGGATCTCCACGTATGAAGTTAGAAAAGAAAGCAAAGTCTCAAGGTGCTGTTCATAATCACATAAAGAGATGTGCTGGAAGGGACTTTGAAGACCACTCAGTTCCACTGCCATGGGCAGCAGGGACACCTTCCACTATCCCAGGCTGCCCCAAGCCCTGTCCAACCTGGCCTTGGACACTTCCAGGCTTCCAGGGGCAGCCACAGCTTCTCTGGACAACCTGTGCCAGGGCCTCACCACCCTCACAGGGAACAATTCCTTCCCAATATCCCACCTAACCCTGCCCTCTGGCAGTGTGAAGCCATTCTCCCTTGTCCTGTCACTCCATTCCTTGTAAATAGACACTCTCCATCCTTCCTGTAGGCTCCCTTCAGGTACTGGAAGGCCAAAATTAGGTCACTCCTGTTCTTTTCTCCAGCTGAACAATCACAACTTCCCCAGCCTTTCCTCACAGCAGAGCTGCTCCATCCCTCTGATCATCCTGGTGTCTCCTCTGGACTGGCTCCAGCAGCTCCACGTCATTCCTGTGCTGGGCCCCAGGGCTGGAGGCTGCTCTGGGGTCTCACTTGAGCAGGGCAGAATTCTCCCCTCCCCTGCTGCCCAGGCTGTGGGATCAGCCCACCTCTGGGATGGGTTCTAAAGACCCTTCCTTATGGGATGTGTCTATCAAAACTGGATGCAAAAAAGGTGTTTTGTACCACGACCATACTTGGATGAATACTGAGGACAAAGACTGGAAATCTGGAGCACAGCAGTGGTCATACTGGAATCACCACCTGCTCCAAACCTGCCATGCCTGCCATACACTGCTGGTAACAGAGAGCAACTGAGACAAGGGCTGAAGCTTCAGTACGAAACCTGCCCACAGAGGCCAAAACCATCCTGCAACATTCAATATCAAGCTCTGACACAGGAAAGGATCTCCTCATGCTACAGCTTACAGTGGAAGTTTAAATAACATCAGCTGAAATATTCCCCTGATAACTGAATTTAAGCTACTCGATTTTAGCTAAAGGAAAACAAGGTACCTGCCCTCACCTGGCTGTTTTTTGCTGCTGTTGGGCACTTCTCCGTTGGTCACGGGCTGGTTATTGGTGCCAGTGCTGCCTCCTGACTGGCCGTTTAACACTTTGGGAGTGGATCCCAGGTTTGCAGCTATCACTGGTAACTGCTGCCCTCGTTTCAGAAGCTGTTTCTGTTCCTGGTGTCGGAATCGCGGTGGTACTTCCCGAGGAGGGTATCGAGGCAAGGGCTGCTGCTGGCTGCTGGCTGGGGCCCGCTTGGCATTATTAGTAGTGCTGGTTCCTGTGGAAGTGCCGTTGGAGGTGACAGGCTGGGGCTGGCTTACACTTGTCTTGGTTTGTTCTGGCACTACCCCCACCCCCAGGAAAAAGAAAGTGGGACAAAGTTATACATGTGAACAGCAACTTAAAAAATTGAAGACTAAGTCAATATTATTAGAGGTGTTTATATATGATGTAAGGGCAGCATTTCTTCTGATTCAAGCTGTAACTCATCCCTGAGGAAAGGCTCTGTTATCCCTCAATCACACACTTTCATGGCACGGACCTGGGAGCAGGAATATGCCTTGCTATCACTAACCAAGTTATCTCAGTTACAGTATGCTACTACTAACCAGCTTTCTACAGCCTTTTGCCTACAGATCAGCACTATGCAGTTTATTTCAACATTCAATCTTTTTTTAGGAAATGTTTAAGTGTTAAAAAATTAAGTTTCCCGCTTAAGTGTTACATATAGAAAACTGCTCCGGCCTGGCCCAGAAAGAACAAGGGGCAAACAGGACCTACAGGACATGTTGCTAAGGCTTCCCTGCTTTAACGAGCCCAATATCCAAAGGGAAAGTTATTCATGCCCTCAAGTGACTGCTGCCAGCAGGAACGGCTGCCAGCGCAGGGAACGCTGCACGCAGCCCGACAGGACAGCGCTGGCACTGGGAAAATGCCAAATGTGCAACTGCAACTCCAAATTATCTCAGTCCCAACAGCACAGCCCGGCAAGGCCAGGGGAAGGTCAAATCATCAGTAGAGGTCACAGGGAACACACGAAAGCCAGCACACCCTCAGCTCCACAGCCCACCCCAGCAGCACCAAGCAGGGCCGAGCACGGGGCAGGTGTTGGGAACAGGCGAGTCAGCCAGACCACCAGGTAGGAAGGCACTTGGAGCTCCTGGTGTGGGACTCTGCTGCTACTGCCATCCCTCCCAGCTGCAGGTGAGCTCTGTCCCTCCCTCACAGTATCGATGTTAATGTACTTTTCAAATTTCTTGTATGAGATATCCATAAAGTGTCTTAATATTTATCGTGCAGCTTCCCAAGATACCTCAATACTCGACAAGGACCTCCCTCAGCACCAGGAATGTTACTACACAACTGAAAATTGTAGTTTTCAGGGGCTTTTAAAAATATTTCAAATATGTTTAAAGACCATTTTATCATTCACTTTCAGGAACCAAGTCATGGGAATATTTGGAATACAAACAAAAAATAAAAACAAACTTGAGCTTTTGTTTAAGGAATAAATTTGAATGTTGTCAGTATTACGACATAATTTCTGTTTATTTCTACTTTATATATTCTGAAAAATATGAAATAGAAGCCTTTAGAATAAAAAGTCACTGAAGAATCAGCATCTGAGTTGTGTTTTAATGGAATATTGCATTTTGGCTGCCTAAGGGAAGCAGAAAAGAAAAACTTTGGAGACCTCCTTGTTTGACAAATAGGTGGGCAGAAGTCTCAGGGTGAGGACACCCAACTTCAGCTGCCCCTGCCAGGGCCCCCAGCTCCCCCTCAGGCACAGCAGGGATCCAGCTCTCCCAGCTCACAGCTGACTGGAGAGGGACAGAACTAAGGACAGGAAGGGCCAGGACACAACTCAATTTATTGTACAGAGCACAGCGAATAGAAGGTATTGAAAGGCCATTAGATAATCTGGGAAGTTGATAAAGATCACAACCACCACCTCAGCTTTCCTCAATTTAAGCTGTTCCCTATATTAAGGGAAAGCAACTGATTCCTTGCAAAATATTTTGATGCACATAATGAGACAAGAAATTGTGATTCTGACTTCTGGTTCAAAACTGAACTTAAAAATACTAAATAATATTAAACAAATCTACTTCATTTGGTCCTTCTAAAACTTCTTGCATTATAAATAAAGTAACTGAGAGTGACTAAGCTCTGAAGTGGGGGGGAAGAGGTGTTATTTAAGCAAACTGCTTAGAATTTGTTGACAATTTAATGCAGAAGGACTTTGCACTTTTCTGTGGTCCAGGTACTGCAGCAAGCTCTGAAATTAAAACACATTTGTTCATACTCCTGTGTAACCGGTGCCCAAACCATAACTTCTGGTGCTCTCCCTGTGCCTCCTGCCACCCCAGCTGATTCCACAGACGACCCTTTACAGCCTGGAGCACAATTCAGCTGAGCTGAGCTGAGAGTGACACACAGAAACCCTTCCTGCAGCCAGAGCATCACATCCAGCCACCAGAGCAGTCCTGGGGCCACAGCCCCACACAGGGACATGCATATTCCTTCAGCCTCTGGCACAGACTACTTGAGCTCTTTTTTTTTCCACTATCACCTTAAGCAGAAAATACAAATACACCTCGCTTGAAGAGATTTTAATATGGCATACAGCACCCGGTAACATGGTCACTGAGCCACCTCTCCTTCCCTGCCACTTCCACTCCTGTACAACTGCTCCTCTGGGGTAAAGCGAAATAATTTCCATCTGACATTCCCTGGACACCCAGACAGAGCTGCCAACAGCATGCCCAGGGCAGCCCTAACACTTTACTTTCCTAATTAAAGCTACTTTAAGACCAAGTGTGTTAGAACAGACCCCAACGGACCTGCAGGAATGCGAATCACTTTTTATTATCAAGAAGTGCAACAAATAAACCAGGTACTCTCTGCCCAGCCAGCCCTAAGGCACAGCACCGACAGCACTTCTCTAACAGTTTATGAATATTATATTTCTCATATATTCTAAGCATTCATTTCCTTAGCAAATACGGCAATTCTATCTACCACGATATCAGCAAATTGTATAACAAATCTGCCAGGTCCCAGGGCTAGGCTATAGAATACGCAGAGTCCACAATTGTATGCTAATTTTCAGCTGAAATTATCCAAAGTGCAACAGAATTCCCTTGCCTTTGCTTCCCTCAGAACCACAGAGTAAGTTTTAAGCTATAAAATTAATCCTGCCCAACATTTTCTGCTCCACAACTTCTCAGAAGACTAAATAACACATTAATATTCCAATATGGCTACTATGAATTCCAACACCCCTAAATCGTTATCTTAATATTTTAATTTGCTCTAAACAAGCTGCTTGTTAATAAAAGTTTGTTCTACACACCAGTATTTTATTTTGAACTGTATTAAGGCAGAAAGATAATATTAACAGACTTACAGTTTATCACAGTTAATTGACTAGCAACAGCAAGTTTACAGAAACTAGTATTAAAAATGACAGATTTTCATAAAGAACAAACCTGCTGCAAACCCTCAGAGCAGGGGATGGTGGAGTTACAGTTTACAGAGAGATTCCAAAGAAAGACGCTTCCAACTTGTGTTGCTTTCCCACTCTGCAGATTTCATTAGAAAATGGAGGAGAAGCATGGTGTCATTTTACTGCTCCAGGAGCTGCCTGCCAACTCCTCCTGGAGCAGGGGCCCAGGGACTCACACTCCCCCTCCAATAAAAAAATGGCAGCTGCTTGAGTAACTTTAATGCAGATGGAAAACAGTTTCTCCCTCGCACAAAACCAGCGCAGAGAGATCAAATCCTCTCCTGACCCACACAAAGAACAGCACCAGGCTGGCAGGGAAACGCTCCTTCCCGCTGCTGCTCGAGCTGCCCCCCGAAAAACGCCCTGTGCTGCTCTCCCTGCATGGCATGTCCCGGAGTTGTCAGGGCTGGAATGCTGAAGGGCAAACAGAGGAAGTCTGGCTTTCAAGCTGACACACGTAAGATGTAGTGCTAGAATTTTCGTGGTGGAAAAATGGCCGCAGCTGTGAGCTCGGAGCTGCTCTGGAAAATATCTCCGTGTTTGCCAAGGCTTTAACCCCTGCAGATCCACACAGAGGTGAGCGCGCCCTTCCCGCGGGACTGCGCGGCCGCAGGCCGATTCCCTGCATTCTTCTAGTCACCCTCAAGATTTAAGAGCTAGCAGGAGAGTTTTTCCAATCAGGAAAAGCACAGTCAGGCAAGCGAAAACCCCGACAAAACCCAGCAGGGTTTGTGTAGTCAGGCCATTCCGCTTCGCGGAGAAGAACAAGCATAAGAAGTTTCCAAGGTGGGAAATATGAGTCAAAGATTTCAATTCCACACCCAGCTATTTTTAGAGCACTTTCCGTTTCAGTGGGCAATTCAGTTTATTCTGTTCTGCAACGAAAGTGGGACTTTCTGGGCTGCAGCAGCAGCTGGGTGCACTCCAGCTTGTGCTGCTCCCCCAAGCCCCAATGCCTTCAGAACCAGCCCCAGCACCCCCAGCTCTGGGCACTTCTCATCAATTACTTCACATCGCTACATTCAATTGTGTGCAAAGGGCATTTCAGCTCCCACTGAGCTCCCACCCTGGAGCACCACACACAGCCAAACTCAAACCTCCTCCTCAAACAGCCTTTCCTTCTGTGCTGGGCTCATCAGCACTATCTGGGGCCACTGGGCTGCCTGCAGGGTTCTGGTTCAGAGGAAATTCAGGATAAATGGATTGACTTGTCTGTCTCTAACAGCACTGACTTTAAACGCAGCAAAAGGACATATTTTTCCAAGGTAGAAGGAACACCACAACTGACAATTCTACAGTATTTTCAACAAATATGAACTCAGGTTATACTTATTTTTTCCTGGAATAGCTGGTACAAGAGCACTGGGAAGGCATATGATGTGCCAGCTGCTGCACAAACTGGTAAACTTTCCACTTGGAAACTAATAGACTCGCCTCTAACTCTCCCAACCTCCTCTTCCCTCCTTTAATAAAACCAGCTGGATCAAACCAGGCAGGTCAGAATCCCTGAAATCCGCAGGAATGCCACGTGCATTTTTAACTGCAATACTATGGTATTAAAATGCTGCCAGTACCAGAAACATTGTTGTTAGCATCTTTTTCATTACTTTCATTCCCAATCCTGGACAGGAAAATCCCCAGCTCCATGAACTTCCTCGGAAGGTTCCTGTCATTTTACATGAACACTGGGAGTTGCTTCAGCTGGTACAACAGCAATTTCTTCCTTAGCTAAAACAACAGTTTGGAGCCACCCAAACTACATTTAAAACCAAGAAATACCCTCCCTTCCCACCCCCAGCACTTAACCAGCTCCTTTTCTGAAAGAGGCACATAATTCTGAATTATTTAGAGATCCTATACTCTTGTATTTTATCTTCAGCTCATGGACAGAATAAATTATTTAAGACATTAACGTGATGGAAACTTGGAAACTAATGAAACATTAATTTGCATCCTGAATACAAGGAGGCAAAACTGGTGAAACAAGGCAAGAGCCATGTGCAACACAAGCTTCGCATCTTGTTCCTATAGAAACTGTAGCAAAAAGTTGTGTATCTGCATCTCATGATGTCTTTTCTTCCACAGCACTGCCAGTTTATGTTTCTCTGACAACTCTAAATTCCTGCTGAACTTTATGAAATACCCTTTAAATAATAACATGATTAAGTTGGAACTTAACACTTCCATCAGTGAATGTCAAACCCCAAAGCAGAAAATAATAATAATAAAAAAAAGAATTTAATTACTCTGTCCTTCAGAAGAATGACATTTTCATTCCATGTGAAGATTCCCACTGGGTAGCCTCCTGAGCAGAACTCATGCCCTCCAGGTTCATTCTATTTTTAGCCATTTGCTTGTGCAGCCTCGGCCCTGATGTGACGCCAGTGCAGCCCAAGCACACGGGTCAAATGGGCACTCCAAGTGCTTGCTGTTATGCAGCAAAGTATTCTATCATTTTCCTTCTTCACTGTCTTTTCAGACATATTTTATCACTTCAGAATAAACCCAGACATTTTCATAATTCTTTAAATCCAGTCTATTATGCTAGAAGCCTTATGGCAGGAGTATACAGAAGAAAACCAATCCTTAGCCTGTATTCAAACACAATTCCATGCACTGCTTGAAAAAGGGCATGTTAAAAAACAAATGAAGAATATTTATTAATTATAATAGTCTTCCAGCAATTTTATTAATTATTCTGTCCTGTGCCCAAAGACAAACCTGGAACTCCCAATGGATTTCAGTGGCCACAGGGCAGGACCCCTGGTCAGCCTGATGCAGCCCAGAGGATGGTGGGACACACAGAACAGCAGCTTCCATCACTGCCAGTGGCTCCAGGAATGCTGCAGACCCTTCTGCAGCTCACTCGAGGCTCTGGCAGCTCCCCCTGCCTCCAGCAATCCCTTCTCCAGAACCAAACCATCAGCCTCCCTAGGCAGCAGGTAGGAGAACTTCCTACTCACAGCAGCACGGCTGCCCTCGCTCCCTCCCCACAGCATCCTTACACACTGAAAGTCCATTGGTCCTACTCAATCCAGGTATTTTTTCCCATTTAAACACACCCACCAGAGCACACACTGCACTTAAAAACGCCAGATCCAACTGTCTCTCCTGAGAGCTGGGAACAGGTGCTGCAGAGCATCAGTGCAGTGCCCGTGAGGACAACTCGCCTGCTCCACTCCCAGCACATCCAAGCTGGGATGCTTCCTCAGTCACCCCCCTTGGGAACGGGCACTTGTGCCTCCCTGCCCCTTCCCCAGCGCAGTGTGTCCTCTGCCATTTTCCTGCCTCCAAGCCCCATCAGTCCTCAAACACTTTTTGATTTTTCCAGCAGGAATTACGTCTCTGCTAAGCAGAGCTCTGAAGCTTCTGGAGCTTCTACCACTGCTCCAGTAAGTGCTAAATTAAACCAACATCCTCAGAAAACAGGGTTTCAGCAAGGACTCCACATGACCACTTCAGCAATTACTGTGCACTTCCCAACTAACAGGTGAAGAGCTACAATTCAAGAGGAAGTGAAAACAATCTTTCCCCCCCTTTTTAGAAGCTGGTTGGGACGGAGATCCATACAAACCCCACAAACACTCAGAAAACCGCAGTGTTCCCACCTACCATGAACACTGAAATTACAGCTTTTGGTTCTGGCATTCTGAACATTTTGCAGGATGAGCCCTCCACATGCAGGAGTTAAAACTGGACACATTAATTACTTGTCCATCATGTGTTCCCAATCCCAGCTGCACTTAGAATATTGTAAATTAAGTTTCAAACAGATCCATCTTATACAGTTATTCTGAAGTGTTGGTGTACTTCTCAAACAAAGCAAAAAAGGGGAAGGAAAAAACCAAGCAAGGAAAGGAACTTCAGGTATTATGTCTATGCCTGGTGCTCTGTAAGTAAATAAGAATGGAAAACAGGAAGATCAGCAACTCCAATCCCTGGATAAACCCTTTGCTGTTACTCTTCTAGACTTTTGTGGTCACTTTGAAAAAGCGCAGCTGAAGTCTCAAGGGTCCCACCTGTCACTTTTGGGAGGAGACTTCAGGTGACACATTTGATTCAACATATTTAAAATCCCAGAAATAATACACAGAGTAGAACTAACTGTAAAGTAACTTACCTTTGATTTTTTGTTCAATGGCCTAGAACAAGAAAAAAGAAGTGTCAGTGATTTGTGCAGATAAGAGAGAAACCACATGTACATGTGCCACTTCATAAAGCAACATTAGCTTTTGACTTCCCTCTTTTTAAACGGTTTCAAGTTATTTAATTATCTACTTCAGAAGCATCTCTCTAACCAACCCAGGCCTATTATTCCTTATGCTTAAAAAGCTGTTTAAATGTTATACAAGACAAAATTAATTTGAAAGATAACTACATGAAACAGACGGAATTAAACTTGCAAATTAAGATGTTTTAAGTGAGTTAAAAACTGTGCCTGGAAGCAAAGAGCCGTCACCACTTTTACTGCAGAACAGGGCAGGGAAGGGGGAGTGACCTGGAAATGGAAAAGAATAAGGGAGCAAGTGCCAAAGCTTCAAGTCTTTAATTTCCAAGATTCAATGGGTTATACCTGTGATATGGCCAAGATGAGAGATTTATTTGAATGAAAGTTTATCACAGGATAAAATGGGAGAGAAACATTTCTTGTATGGAAGTGCACCTCAGTGGTGTGGTTTTAACTTCACACCACAGTGAGACTGTGCTCAGGAAGGGCCTCCCAAAGCACAAGTTCCTCCTCTGTGCTCCAGAGCTGCTCTCCCTCTTACCCAGCTTCCCAAAGGAAGGCACTGCACTTGGGGCCGCTACACACCACCAGAACTCCTCATTATGCTTTTTGTTCAATATGGTTAAAATACCTACTTTGAAGCCTTGGCTGGTTCTGTGCCCTTAGAATACCAGGGTTCTGTGTTCCAGCACCTGGCTTAGCCAAGCGTTCACGTGTTTATACCGCACAAAAAGGCAAATGGATACATCCAGGAACGCTGCTCAGCACCAGGATGGGGGCACAGCACAGGCTTTCCATAGCTCAAGTGTCACCTCTGGGATCGCTGCTGTCCCTCCACTACTCCTTTCGGTCCTAATTACTGACACACTCAATATATGAACCCCAAGCACTGGTGTATCCTTCCACAGCATGTTTACGTGGTGCCTCTTTGGCTCTTGCTGTGCCTGTGCATGTTCAGAGCTTCCTCTGGAGCTTTTGTACTCTCCCCTCTCCCCAGCTGTGACCCAACTCCTTAGCCTGGCACTTGGGCCATGGATGGGAAAATGAGAACTTGGAACTTTTCAAAATTTTCTTTGCTGTTTCTGATGACCTACAGCACCCAAAAAGATCCATGGAGGGCAAGAGGCACAGCCAGGGCTGCTGGCTGCTTTCTGTGCTAAGGTGCCAATGCCCGAGAGAAAACACAATGAACGTGTTTAGGCTGGGCACTCCCACACTCCATCAGGGCCTGGGGCTCAGCTCAAGGCTTGGGAGGTTTTGCTGGCAAGCCTGTGACTGTAAAACAAACCAGTGTGTTCTGGAGCCATATCCAGCATCAGGCCATGGAATCACGGGAAAACTGTGGAGCACTCTGCTCCTACCCAAATGGACATGGCTACAAACTGCATTTACAAGCTCCTCTCAAGCTCAGGGTCAATATTTAGAATCAATGGCTATGATGAGGATCTTGTCAGTAAACAGGGATCCTGAAGTACTTACAAGCATTTCTGTGACATTTCCATCCCTAAACATATTTGCTGTCAATATTTTCTTTTTTATGAAAATGTTTATTCTCTACTACACATTCTCTTATGACACGTTTCCATACTGAAGAATAAGAAGATATATTAAAGTAAGGATGCAGCTGAAAGCCACTGCCTTAAAATGTACTTTTATTCTACTAGTAAATGCACTAACACTGAGGTGTTTCAAACCTGAAACTGCATCAATTGACAATCAGGAAAAAGAAGGGTCACCTCAGAAGAAAATTTAGTTTTGTAAGAAACTACACAGAGCCAACTATAGTATTCAATGTGTCAGTTACCTCTAAATAACTGACAGTACATTCAAATTTAAGACATTAAATTAGTAAGAAAACACTTGTTTTTATTAGTGATGAAACAAGTCACCCCTAAGCACAGGGGTTTATTCTCAGTGCTCCACATACCTTTTTTTGAGCAGCTTCCTTCTTCTTCTTGTCTTCTTTTCTCTTTTTCCTTTCTTCCATCAACTGTTCTTCCTCTTCTTGCACTAAATCCCTGAACCACACAGTTTGTAATTAACTCTCCCAAAATATAATCTGTACACACTTAGATTCATTTTAGAACAATTATTTCACAGTGACACAAAAGGAACTGGGGATTTTTGCTTCTAATTGGATCCTATTTCTACAGGGACTGTCACTGTCAGTGCAAGCCACCAGTGACAGGACTTCAAGCACAGATGTGGTGTCAAGCTACATGTAAGGAGCTCTTTCTTCCAAAGCTTACAATGAAGACTTAGACTTGAATTTGGTTCAAAAGCCAGCAAATTCAGATGTTATTTAATCTCTCCCTGAACTGGTGTGACTGAGCTCTGGCACATCCCAGCCTGGAGAGTTCCTACACACAGCCTAAGCCACACACACCCTGTGCATCTGCACCAGCTCGCTCATCCCAAACCACCTCTGCCAGGAAACACCCAAGTGTGGGCAAGGGCAGACCACAGCTGGCAGCAGCAGGGCCATTTCAGAGCTCCCTAACGGCGAAACAAAACCGTAACTTGCCAAAAGTGAAACCAAAACTTCATACGTTAATTAATGCCACTTGATACACAGTTATTTCATGCTCAAACCAAGGCTGAGCAGGAACACTACTGTCCAGTTCACTCGGTTTAAAAACAGACGTCAAAAGTTTTTTGGAGAAGAACAACTAAAAAAGTCACTGAGGGGCAGTGACTACATGGTTTGCTTCTGCCTGGAAACACTGAGCTGGCTCCTTTTAAACCCCAGACTATCCATAAACCTCCAGTTTTAAATAATATAGTTTGGTATCTGTCAGAAGCAATGTAAATCGAATGTATTAAACCACAAGACAGTCCACAGGTACTAAAACTTTCATTACTTTTTTAGATATATAAACAACCAGTTCATTCTACTTTTAACTCAACTCAAGCCCCTTTCAAAGCAAGTGCAGGCATCAGCTTTGGTTTTGAGTTTTCTTTTTCAATTCTTTTCAATCCACACGTGAGTTGCCCAGTTCCACTATTGCACATTCATATAAGTTCCTCACTTTTTAATGAGACAAACAGGAGCACTCTGAGCACTGCCTCTTGTGCAGGTGGTGCCACTGTAAGTGATGCTGAACAGCAGCTCCTCAGACCTTTCTGGTACCCAGCAGCAGCTTATCCTCAGCCTTCTGCATAATCCCACCATTCCTTTGGGAGAGGTGAGTTCCACATTACTACTGCCCATTTCAGTTCTACCTTTAAACTCTAAAACTGTTATTTTGCCCTGTTCTGAGGTTCGCCAGTGAGATGGTGAAGGTGGTTCTCCTCCTGGTAAGCCCAATGCCCCAGTAACAATATACTGAAAATCCAGTGGCTGTTTGTATCTGCAGGGCAACCACCAACAGCAATCACTGTTCATACCCTGCAGAGATACTGGTTCTCACTGCAAACCCCACTGCATCCTCTAACTCTTTCCCCAGTGCTCCCTTTGGTTGGAATAACACAGCTTTATTGTACATCCAGGGTTCCTTTTCTCCTCTGCCACTCTCATCACCACCTCCTGCTGCAGGTGTGAACAGCAGCAGAGCTGCTCTGACAAGGAGCACTGAAACCATCCCTGTGTTCTTTCCACTCCACCCCACCTGCAGTCACTGCTACAGACACACCCTTACTCTGAGAAGCTTCCACGACCAAATTCTGGCTTTTAAGATCTTCTAATAACAGAAAGCAAGCATTAGTTACCTCTTTTAAGAAAGAATGGCTTCTGACGTGCTAAGGAATGCAAAATAATTACCCAAAAGTGTTATTTCTGAGACCCCTCTGTGCACAGCCAGAGGAATCACAACCCATCAAACACAATGTGGCTATTTTGCATTTTATCACAGCTTCATCAGCTGGCTGCAAGATTCACCGAGGACGGTCCCACTGCAAAAGCAATCTTGCATTTACAATTAGGTCTCAAAAATGATTTCATGGACAACTAAGAGGTCAGACATCTAACTATAGAAACAATTCCAGCTGGCCAGTTTCATTTAGAGCAATCCCTTGGTCCTGTGCAAATCTGAGGTAATGATTAACCTGCAGTGACATCCGTGCACTACAAAGGTGACACTTCAGTCAGTTTTGCCCCTCGCTGTGACACCCTGAGCATTTGTAACCACAGGGATGTTGGTGATACTGACCCTCAGTTTGGCTAATTTGGGACCGTCCAAATTTTAACAGGCAATTTGAACTGGAGAACAGTACCAGGTCTGGAATCAGTACAGAGGAAACAGCTTCTACAGATCCCAGCTCCTTCTTGACAAGATACCCAGTTCATGCACAGTTCCTTCCATTCAGGGCAGAACCACTGGTTTGCTCCTAGGCAACTCAGTACTGGGCTGGGCCTCACCTCTGCCTGCCTGCTGGGGCTACAGCTGAGTTACAGGATCTATAATAACCTGAGCAGAGTTCTAGGAGTTAAGACAGCCACCAGAGCAGTTGTTTTGTATAACAAATTTCAGTCTGTCACATGCCAAAACTGCATTAACTGAAAAATCATTCTGCTTTTAGAAGAAAGCTGTAGCACGTTCAAGAGCAAGCAGAATGCAAAGTAGTATTTTCACAGGAAAAAAAAAAAACCCTCATCAATCCTGCTACAGTTAAATCAACACAATTACATTTCATTTTGGGAAGACAGATGCTAACAACTAACACACCAATATCTCTGGAATATTCTACCACAGCATCATTGTGGTTTTTTTCACAGAGGATCAACAGAATTCCTAAATTCTGAAACTGTGTTCATTCAATTCTTATATTTTTAAGACCAACAGATTTTAGATTACAAAGCTAGCTTAGGAGACATAAACCCCCCTATGAGTAGGATCAGGACTTTAGGTATTCCCTAGATAAAAATCATCCACCTATAGTTCATTTTAAGTTTTTAAGAGTATTAATTACCACTATAACATAAAATCACAGTGACTAAAGAGCAAAACTAACCCAACTGGTACAACTAAGTACCAGTTAAAGTACAAAGACAGCAAAGCCCTTCCTGTCCCTGCCCTTCCCTGAAAACTTAACCCTTCAAGTAAGACAGACCTATACACCATCCTCATACACAAACTTAAACCTGAGACAACAATTCACATTTGCCTGTTAAGCCATCAGTCTCACACGGAACACCTGAATTTCCATTTCTGACAGCTGGAAGCATGAGTCTCTTTTATCCTTCCCAACTCACAGATCCATGGCCCTCTCACCAGACAGCAAATGATGGGATTGATGCCTCTGATTCCAACCTCCATTAGAACACATAACAAACAAGCTCCATTTCTAATGCTGCTCCTTGAGGAACACAAGTGGAATGTAGTATTTCCCATTTATCACCTTGGACTAACAGCTCCCTGTTCCTGTGGACAAACCAGCAGCAGCTCCATGGTCCTTTACAGCATGGAACAGGAACCACCGCAGCAATCCCGTCTCGTGGTAACAACACAAAGCCAGAAAATTAACAAGTTCCTTTGCCAGGCTTTTCCTTACACCTGAGAAACTTAATGCATTGCCCTTGTGTGGCCAAAGTGTTTGGAGCAGCACACTGGTCCATCAGCTGGCCAAGGAAAAGCAAGGACCAAGCATTCTGACTGATAACACGAATATATAAACAGGTCTCCATGATTTCCCCTATCACACATCCAACTTCCACCAAAACACACACACGGGCAACATCCTTCTCCTCCTGTGTAATGGGATTAGCTTGCTCAAGGTTAAACGGCCTTAGCAGAAATGCAAACCATATTTTTCAATTTAGATCAAGTGAAAATAAAACATCCCAGCCGTAGGAAATCAACATTGGAGACAGAACAAAGGCCTCTAGTTTCAACAGCTTAACTTGAAAGGTGCTTTATTTTCAAGTGAGACAAAATGAAAATGGATCTTGATCTCAGGAGAGACTGCACATTTGATAGCTCTGAAGATGGGCAAGGAGAAGCTGCTGTTATCTGCATAAATTTAAGCAGACCGAGGGTCAGATAAATATTTACCATTATTTATTTAACAGTAAATTTTTGTTCCAATTGTGTACTCCAGCACACTTCTTCATTGTATAAGAGGGGAAAAAAACCAACAAACTACTAAAATGCTTTCCTCAATTAAGCTAAAACCAACTTTTTAGTCTTCTAAGACAGGTTATCAAGACAGTACAAGGCATTTTATTTTTGTACGGCCTTATTTGTTATGTGACTTCTGAAGTGGAAAAAGCTGTCAAGCTCAAACTGCAAACATTTCAGGTAATATTTATATCAAAACATGCTTCACTTATTACTTTAATTCTTGAAAAAAAGAGTTCTATTAATCTTTAATTTCTAAAGCTCCAGCTTGGCACTGTAAAAATACCTGGGCTGAAATAGACATATTTAACCTTTATTCTTAATGTTGCAGAAGAGCAAAATCAAGTTCATCCATATTTCCCCTGGCAGACAGGCTGAGGATGCAGTAATTAATGTTTGTGCCGCTCTGCTATCTTTGCTGTTACAATATATCAAAGGGCAACATGTTTTGCCACAATAAAATCAAAATTCTATTACCGCACTGAGGAAATGTTGGTATGAGAATTGTGAGTCCCCATTCCTGGAGGGATTAACAGAGGTAGGGATGTGGCACTCGGGGACACGGTGAGTGGTGGCCTGGGCAGTGCTGGGGTCGGTTGGCTCAGGACCCTGCAGGAGTGTTCTGACCCAAAGCCCCAGAGCCCCAGGAAGAGCAGGGAACACCCCAGGGCAGCCACACTCGCTGGGCTTCCAAGCCACGGCCAGAGCCAGCTCTCCCCACACTGCAGGAGCAGCAGCCCCACCCTGCCCAGGGCTTCGCAGGCCCAGCAGCCCCTCCAGCCCTGCCCCCGAGCCCACGGACCCACACTGTCCCAGCAGGCACAGCGGGCATCGCCCCCATCCCAACAAACTTCTGGGAGTCTTGAGGCTGCAAAGGGATTCTCCCAAAGGTATCATGGCCTGCTGGGTGTCCTCTGAAGCACCTCACACACAGCATCGGCGGCTGGTGCCATCACGATGGCCCTCCAGGCTGGAGACATGGTCCCAGCAGCACTGGGCAGGGGGGCACCCGAGGGAACCTCTGCCATGGACAAGGGAGCCCAGTTAAACCAGGAGCCAGCCTCCAGAGGCACTGGGTTGCCAGCTGAAGGCAAAAAATAACAATGGATTTTTACCTTTTGTCCATATACTACTGGAGCAAACATACAAGTAAGAATTAGAAGTGATTATACACAGCAGCTTCTGAAACTAATGTAAAATCTCCAGAGATGGACATATTAATTTTTTTTTTTGGAAAATAATAAACAAATAAATCCTTTCCACCATTTGCTCTTCTTCCAGTTATAAATTAACTTGCAGTGCTACAGGTGGAACACTGCCAGGTAGCTACAGGTAAGTATCAGGGACTGAAAGACCTTTAACAATTCTGCAAAGATAGCACCACATGTTCAACCTACAGCTGACCATCTACACAGACTATCAAATGTTGCTGTGACTGATAAATCTTCTGTATTTTGACCTACAAGTTCCTTCATCTTTCATTTTTCTGAAATGACACAAATACATAAAATTGCCAATCAAAGGGATTTCTCAGGTTCTGTAAAAACCAACAGCTAGCTTTCCTACTCACCAGCATTCTACAACCATCAATTATAAAATGTGTATTTTGATTAAAAGGGATCCTACAATTCCTTTATCAATGCCATCCACAAAACAGCACACTACACCAAAGGAGCACGTGGAGTTTATGGAATAGACACCAGTACTTTGAAGTTAACAAAAAAATCCCAACAAACCCTGCCAGTGCCTCGGATGGAAATGCTCTGGCACCTGAACCCACCCAGCGTGTTCCTCGGAGCACAGAGAGCCTCAAGCAGTGAGAACAAAACAAACCCACTCATTTCCAGACGTGTGTGTATGGGTTCTTTCCAGCTATTAACAGGGAGGAGAGGTGCTGCCAAGCTAAAAACTGGAAAAAATACTTGAATGAATAATTAATTAGTAAATGTGTATCAGCTACTTTCTTTTGCGCTTTTAAATAACTCAGTCTTTAAATTATCACCCTAAAAGTGAAGTGATAGAACTACCTACCATGTCTGCCACTACCAATTACGTGGAATCCACTCAGCTTTCCCATTTTCCCAATACAGAAGCTAGCTCATCAGAATGATGTTCCCAAATACAAGGACTACAAATGGACCATAATTCTGAAATATTTGTGTTCGTTTTGCCCTCAAGTTTCATCCAAGATGTTTGCTGCCACATAAGCAGACAAAAGACAGATCTCTTTCCCAAGAAGTTTATCATCCAACTACACAAGACTCCAGCAGCAGCCATAAACAATCCCTATCTTCCTGTAACAAATGAGGAACCGAAGAAGGCAGATTAAACTGCTCCTCCACAATCAACTGCTCAAGTCCAGCATCAACTCTGCCCTGCTCCTGGATGCTGCAGTGTCACTGCTGCAGAGGAGCACTGCTCTGCACAAGGGCTGCTGTGAGACTGAAACAGCAAAGGTACCTTATGGAGACCACCTGACAATCATGTACAACCTCAAAAGGTGTCTGTGGAGGAGAAAGGGATGTGTAATTTTACCCAAATAGCTGTAAAGGTCTTGAAAGCATGAATAGAATGTTTTCTCTGCAATAAACTCTTCCCATTTCACAGCAGACATCTCTCCATAAGAAGTTTATCGGGAAAAAGATCCATCTCCAGAAACCCAACAGAAAATCAAGTGCTTACACATCAACAGAAACAACTACATTTTCCCCTGGTTTTATAAGTCTCTACCACTGGGCCAGTTCTATGTTTTCCCTGCAGCAGATAAGAAAAATACCATGGAAATATGGTGGTTATTATAACATGAAAGCATAAAAATCAAGTGTACAGTAGTAGCTTTGCAGAATACATGGATGAAATCTAGAGGTGAGAAGTTTGCTCTCCCAAAACATGGCCAGTCTGCAACCACGGTGGGCAGAATCAGAGGTGAATGGAAGCTGTGGAGACTCTTCCCTATGGTTTGCATGCTTGTGAAGCAACAGTCAAACCCCTGGGTTTGGGAAAATAATTGTCAACATATTTCAGATATTTACCTTCTCTCAGTTCCACATAAATGAGGCAGGAAAGCCCTGTTTACCAAACAGAATTGAGAAGTTATTGCTTAAATCAGAAGAACTTAATGGTGACTTTTAGCAGTCCTGATTTTAACCAAATTTAACTCTTAAATTTCCCCAGTTAACACCAGACAGCTCTTGTTGTGGCTGATCAGGTGACATTTAACTCGTAACATGATGCCACAATAGAGTGTGCAATGGATTTATCTGAACCACTGTCGCAAGTCATGCAAGCTTATTTTTGAGACCAGGAATATTTGCACAGCACCAGGCATGTATGAATTTTAGAGAGAACACAGACCAAATGAGGATTCTTTTCCAAAAGGCCAGACAGGCCAAATGCTAATCCTGAGTGTAAAACAGGAATCCAACTGGATGAGCAAACTGCACTAAAAGCTGTAATACTTATCCTATCACAAATCTACAGTCTAGGCCAGCCAATATTCCCAGTAAGATTAAAAAGTGTATTTGCTACCCATTAATTTATAAGCATAAACTCCAGAAGTGACTTCAGAACACACACAAAGCAAAGCCAATGTCCCGTGGAGCTCACAGTCTATATCCACACTGTGAAATCTGAGATTAACATAAACTCTGGCACAGGTCTATGTACCTTCCCAGGAAAGGATATTTGCTCTTTTACAGTTCGGCTAGGTCACTGCAAATTTAATAAGACTGTAAATAATGACATTGGAGGAAGAATGAGGGCTATCTGCTGAGTTCTACCCCAGTAAAACAATTAATCAGGTCTATCCAGCGCAGGCATGCCACGGTTTTATCAGCTGTGTGCTCACACAACAAGAGCTCCCTAGCTAAACATAAACCAGCTGGGGCATTAATGTGAACTTCAAACCAGTTCTGGATCTTTGAAATGAATAAAACACACTCCTCTATGTCAGAGAGACATGGGGACCCATTCCATAGCAGAATTTACTCTCCAAGCACTGAATTTTGGAAGTTCTGTAGTTTTTTTTCACTACTTCTCACTCTCAGCACTGCCTACCAGCATAACAAGATCTCTGCTAAGGTCATAAAAATGTGAAGATCTCCTGACTAAGACTGGCACCAAGTACTGCTCTGAACTTAGCACTCTGTCACTCTATAATAGAGTTCTGAAATCACTTCTGGCATCATGAACGCTGCGTGTCCCTGAACGCTGATGGGTTAACAGCAACGTGCCAAAGGTATCTTAAATGTTCCCATGTATCCCAATTGTTCCCTGTATTTCAACAACAACATGGGAAAAATCATTCATGCTTAAGTATAATGCCAAACAAAAAAAAAAGAAGACACGTACTGAGAGCAGGGGAAAGCAAAGCAGTTTTCACAGTACACTCATAGCTCAGCCTGGAAGTTGGAGACTGCTCAGGCACAGAAAAGAAGGAAAAAAGCAGGGTACCAAACCTGAGATTCTATCAGCTATACTCAGGGTTTGGACACATTTCAAATGGCCCCAGTAGAAATCCCTTTTAACAGATCACTAGCAAAAGGCCTTTAAAGCTCTAACTGAAAAAGAACCCAAAAAGGAAGTAGGACAAAAGTTGAAAACAAAGAATGTAACCAATAGAACTGATCCTTGTAAGAAAGTCACCTGACTAAAAACAAACGGTGCAGAAGAAACAACTACTTAAATATAAAAGCGATACATGTTACTGGCACAGAATCCTTAGTTCAACATGACTCTGAACTCCCGAGTTAACCCCCGAGCTCATTCTGTTAAGTTCTCCTTCTAAAAACTACATGTGAACAGGAAATTCACCAGCTAACTCTTCATGGCAAAAGAGGCAAAGAGCCAGTAGTTACATGGCAACACGCAGTTTATTCGAGTTCTTGCCACAACTGTCTTGCCTCCCAATAATATACTTGGCTGAAGTGTACAAAAAAACCCCAAACCCTTCATTCATTTTTCAGTTATTGTTAGGTACTACAACTTAGTGCAGAAAAGTTATTTTTCTCTTCAAAAACCTCCCCATTAAAAAAAAAAAACTATTAAACAAGTGAAGTTGTTACACACACACAAAAAAAAAAAAAAACCAGCTGAAAAGGTGTTTATTCTACAGAATTAACTAAACTTGCAGACATTTCTCCACAAAATTGAGAACGTTTTCAAATTCAGAGGTTTTTTTATCCTTACAATTAACAAGAGATTAAAGCTCCCGATAAAGCCCACAACTATTCCTAGCCCTAGGCCACCTTTCCATCTAAACTGTGGGAGGGAATTTAAATGAGTCTCTTACCTGCTTAGTTTTCTTTCGACTTCTTTGGTAGCTTTAGCTTCCAATTCTCTGGAACAGAAAGTGGTATTGGTTTCCATGTCAACAGCAATGCAGCACGAAAATAAAGCTGGTGCGGGTCGGGATGCACAGGGAGCTCCAGGTGGGGTTGGTCATGAGCGAATGGGGAGAGCACGGATGGCCCCGGGACCCGTCGGTGTGTGTCCCCGGGGACACGGCGGCTTGTGGCCCCAAAGACAGCGAGGGGAGCGGCCAAGACCTGCATCTGCCACCTCCGTGTGCCCCAACATCACCTCTGTGTACCCCAGCACCATCCCTGTGTCCTCCCTGTACCCCAACACCTGCCCCTCCTGCGTGCCCTACCTGCACCCCAACACCCATCCCTGCGCGCACCAGCACCATCCCTGTACACTACCTGCGCCCAACACCCATGCCCGTGTGCCCTCCTTGCACTTCACCGTTTCAAGGACTTTAAGGAAAACAATTCTGCTGCATCACTTCAGCCCGCGAATGTGCTTCGAGCGCAGCGCCGGGACCCTCCGTGCCGCACCGGCGGCCGCAAGCGCTGCCGGCCCCGCAGGAGCGAACTCCGAGCTTGGGAGGGCACGGCTCGGCCCGAGGCGGGGGGAACGGGACGCATCGCTCCGGGGGCGCGCCGCGACCCCACCGGGCGGCTCCTCCGCCGGCGCCGCTCCCGCGGGGAGCCCGATCCCATCCGCTGCGGTTCCGCGGGGCTCCCCCGCCGCCCGGCCCTTCCCCCGCCCGGCCCGGCGCCGCCCGCCCTCCCCGGTACCTCATGTATGTAAAGTGCTCGGAGTCCGTCCGGGAGGCTGCGGCGCGGGCCCGGCGCGGCCGGCGGCTCTACGCGGGCTGAGCCCGGCGCTGCGGAGCGGGAGGGCCCGGCAGCTGCAGCCGCAGCTCCGCCGCCATTTCCTGCCGCCGCCGCCCGCCCGCCCCGCGCGCAGGAAGCGAACCCGCCCCGGCCGCGCTTCCGGGGCGCCCGGCGCGGAGGGAGCGGGGCCCGCCCGGCGAGGAGGGAGCGGGGCCTCCCCGGCGAGGAGGGAGCGGGGCCGGCAGCGCGGGGTCCTCGGGCCGGGGTCACAGAGTCTTCACTTCGCCTCGGGCTGTGCCAGGGGGGGTTTGAGTTGGAGATCAGGGAAAGGTTCTTCCCCCAGAGGGTGCTGGGCACTGCCCAGGCTCCCCAGGGAATGGGCACGGGCCCGAGGCTGCCAGAGCTGCAGAAGCGTTTGGACAGCGCTGCCAGGCCCAGGATGGGATTGTTGGGGTGTCCTCTGCACAGCCAGGAGTTGGACTGGATGATCCCTGTGGGTGTCTTCCGCTCAGGAGGTTCTGTGATCAAGGTTGGAAGAGACCTTTAAGGTTATCCAATCCAACCCTCCACCAGCACTGCCACCATAACCCCTAAACCCCGAAACCACATCACCCAGTGCCAGATCAGACATCTCTCAAACACTCCCAGGGATGGAGTCTCCACCACCTCCCTGGGCGGCCCCTTCCAAAACCTGACCACCTGAAAAGTGAAAAAAAATTTCTCATCCCTAATCTGAACCTCCTGTGTCTCAGCTTAAGGCCATTTCCTCTTGTTCCCACCACTGCAGCATGGTAGAAGAGATGGGCCCCACCTCACTATGCCCTCCTGGTTGGGGAGTTGTGGGGAGCGATGAGGCCCCACACACCAATGTAGTCCTTAGTTATGCCGATCATACACAGGAATTCCAGGCACTGTCTCATTAAGCACCCTCAGCAGAACACAGTCGTTCCCCAAACGATGCAGGACAAAGCACAGATGGACACAACATCCATTTCCATGCGTGTTTTCCCTGTGTGGGGCAGTGCTCCCACAGGGAGCTGCTGCTGTGCCAGCTCTATGCCAAGCTTGGGGCACCAATAACTGGCAGATAAAAGGTGTTAAAGTGTAAATAACCACATACACATTTCTCTTAACCTTTTGCTGACTCTTTTGGGTTGAGGGAGGGAATAGAAAAGTCCCCAGCACTGGCAAACCTGCTGAGAGATCGATGTATGTGAACATGGAGCTTAATCCAAACCACACCAAGATACTTCAAATACAGAAAATGAAGAGTGAGGAGTATATGAGCCACACTCTGTTACTGGACTTGGCTTCAGTAACAATATGCCAGATATTAGAAAAATCAAACCAGTCAAAGGACTGAACAGGACAATGGGTGAGAATTGAGAGCAGTATTGTCAGGGATGAGCAAAGCTGAAAGGGGACAAGAATTCCCAGTAAATAGTTCTGCATCTGACAAGCACTCCCAACCAAGGTTTTGTTGGCATAGGGAAGTTCTCGCCCTCTCTTTGCCTCCAGTTGCACATTGTCACCAGCATTTTCCAGCCTAGTTCCAGTTGGCCTTTGCCGTTCTTACCAATGCTGGTGAGAAAAGGAATGCTGTTTGATTCCTCTGTGAGATAAACGGATGCCCTGGGTACATGAGCCATTGTCCCTGGAAATCTGCTGCAGCATCCGCTGTCTTTCTGCCAGCATGAATGAAGTACAGTGTTTTTCAGCTGAAGAAGATCCTACAGTATTAAAGGCAAGGTTTATGACAATGCAGAGTAGCCAGCGAGCGTATTTCTGTCCTTAGAGGCTCAGTAATGCAGAGTGCGCTGCTGTGAGCTGTACAGGCACAGCTGTAAAGTGACAGTTTGAAATCAGTTTCTCAGTGTCTTGTAATAACTTGTAAGTTAATTTGGTCTTGTTTATTTTTCTTTATGTGAAAAAGTTTGGACTGTCATGTAATTGTGTGTAACTGAAAGCCATTATTTCTTGAAGTGTGACTCAGCTCTCTCTCACTGTTCCATTCACAGCAGCCCTGTTTCATGTCTCTTTGGAGGCACTACACGTGGTGTAGGAGGGCTGCTGTTAAGTCTGTCCTCAGTTGGGAAGGCTGATGAATGCATTATGTACTCCTGTTATGTCAGTTTGTTAACTGTATTATGCCACTGTCAATAAAATTCATAGTCAAGGTCTGCAGCTTTCTTTATTATTTTAGATTGTTCTCTAATGTTATTTATGCACGTGCCTCTAGCAACTAGACCACTGCAGCAGTGGCTTCCCTTCTGCATGCAGATGCTGCAGCTGGCTGTACACTGTCAGCAAAGCCTCTGCAGGAACCAGCCCTCAGTCACTTACCCTGTCAGCCCCTCCTTGGATCAGCGTCATGATCTTACCTCTCACCCTCACAAGTAACACTTTGCTCAGCCGAGTTCTGATACGTGTGAAACTGCTGAATTCCTGGATGCACTAGGGAAATTAAGGAATCCTCAAATGGGAAGAATGTTTTCTTCTAGAAGAACCAGCAGGTTGAGCTTCACCCACGCAAAAGCCCATCAGTCAAAGCAGTGGTACTGGGTGCTGGCTGGAAACAGCACTCGGATGTTAACCACTCCTGGTTTTAGTCTTAATATGTGCTGAACATAGAGTTATTTGGGAACTGAGGTTCTGGAGGACCTTCTCTCCTGCTTACTACAGTTGTTTGGTTCATTCTTTGTCCCTTGGTGCTCTCTGAAGTTTGGACCTCTGGACTTCTTTGCTAAGGCCCCAGATTCTGATTCTACCAGCAAAGAGACACCAAAACACCTCTGTGCTTAAAATGACGTTCGTAACCACCTGGGTTGGGAGCTGCTTTCAGCTGAAGGGTAGATAAATCCTTAACCCCCATCTGTGAAATGTCAGTGCTTCTCTTCCTCATGGAATCCCTGTCCCTGGGAACCACCACATTCCTGGATGGGAAGGAGCACTCCGGGCAGTGTGTGCAGGAAGGAATCTACTTGTGCCACCCACGATACTCCCTGGCACTGCTGTCCTTCCCTGATGTGGGTTTGAATGGCTCTGCAGCACTCTGGTCACACATGGTATTAGAAATTAGAAATAATGGAAGCAACTCTTCAAGGGCAAACAACGCACCTGTGTTCAGGCAGCTGCCAGGGATGGACCTGTGTGGTTACACTTTCACCACTCGGCAAACATGCCCTCCTGGGCAGTGATCCCCAAATATCCTCTCCCAGCAACCGCAGCCACCACCTGAACCTTACCAGCCTGGCACGCACACACGTCCTCCCATCATCACATCCCCATTCTTTTTAATTAGGATTTTCATATCACCAGAGCAAGAGAATAAACTGCAGGAGGCAGAGAAATGCACTGCCTTAAAACAGTTAAAGAGGAGCTGGCGCCATTTCAGCGTTCCCATCCCCTCCGCCCTTCCCCTTCAGCTGCAGTTTGCTCTCAAGGCAAAGGAAGCCGACATGTTAGAAAATACTTTCTGCTTCATGTCTGGGGAAAACAGAGCTGGGGCTGTCTCCGGAGAAGCTCGGGCCTGGGGATGTGGAGAATTTGCCGTCAATAACTCAAAGCTGCTTGCTCCATTCAGCATCGTTACACAGAGCGAAGCCGCTGTCACCAGCAAAACAGATTGTTTTCAAAATTGCTCTTGACTTAAATAATCTAAATGAGCTGATTTGACAGACAAGGGAAAACAGTCTCCTCGTCAATGTGGTGGCTCTGTGTTCCTCTGCAAGGAGGCTCCTTTCCTTTTCATTGTAGACACTTTATTTAAGGATTTAAGAATTGCGCAGGCAACGGTAAGAGGCAGCAATATAAAGGTATTGAATAGGCAGCTGTTACTGATAAAACAATCCCTGCCCCAGAGCCTGTCAGTGCAGTCAGCTGCGCTGTGTGTTAGAGAGGGACGTTTGGGGCTCTGAGGACCCTTAGTTAGGAGAAAAACCCACAAATGACATAACTGGAAGTTGGTGGCAGAAAGTGTTGGGCTTGCCTTCTGATCAGCCCTGAAAGCAGCTGGAAACAGACCTCAAAAGCAGCTGGAAACAGACCTCAAAAGCAACGAACATCATCCCGTGCTGAGGCTGGGGGTTACACAGTCGGTTTTGTTTCACAGGCTGCAGCAGCAAACAGCCATCGGATCTGTGCCGGGGAGAACATTCCCTGCCTTTCCTCTGGGCTCCAGCGCCTTGGCAGCATTCTCAGAGCGATCAGAGCAGGGCAGAGCAGGCACTTGGGGTTATTAAATGAGGATTTAATCCTACCCTTTAAATCAGCAAAAAATTATCAAAGATAAAGGATTTCCCTGTGTTTTAAAGCCAGTCCAACTTGCATTCTCTGATCTGCGTTTGGGAAGGCTGCCAACTGCAAAATGGAATCGCTGAGCCTGGATTTCGCTCTGCATCCAGCCAATTACAGCAGCCTCGCATCCCCGTGCTTGGAAGTGGTGCAGTGCAAGAGACTGACAAGATCCAATCTTTATTTATTTACCAGGGCTGCACTGCACTTCCAAAGGGAATCACAGTGGTGGGCTTACTGCAGCCCTTCCCAGGTCCCATGCTCCACACTGCTCAGGTGTTAGTGAATATGGCCCAGTCCAAATTCCTCATGGGGGCTGGTTGGGGGGTGTCCCCCAGATCTGAAGGTTCCCCTCAAGATGCTGCCACAGCTGTGGGTCCAGCCACACTGGACATCACCTGCCCTGTGTGCAGCTCAGCCAATTTGCTCACATGAAGACTGCTGGATCTGCACATCCTGGGCTCTCTTCCACAGCCATGGCTCTTTCTAGCTTGTTTCTAAGTTTTTGCTAACCAAAAAGACAACCAAAAGTAGTGGGGCACTTTTTGGAGAGCCCACGGAGCTACAAACCACCAGCAAGAAGACACAGATGACTCATTCAGGGAAAAGTGCTTCCCCTCCTGTTTCTGCCCTCCAGTCTCAGTTATTTGCAATAGCCTCATGCAAACTGTGATGTTCACAGAGGAAACAGCTTGCCCTGCCTTCAGCCCACCAGCTACACCCATGGCAGAGCTCACCCTTCCTCCAGGATTAATCTCAACTGGTGAATTGATGAGAGAGACATGAGCTGCTTCTCCAGAGAAACTGCCAGAGCCCCGGGAGAGGGCCGGGACTCTGGAGCATGGGAGCAGTCGGTTCTGCAGGGCTGGGGCTGGGGCTGGGGCTGGGGCTGGGGCTGGGGCTGGGGCTGGGGCTGGGGCTGGCAGCCCTCACCTGCCCATCCTACTCGTGTGCTCTGTCCTCCATTGTGTCTAACAGCAGCAAGCTCTTCCTAATCAATGCTCATCAATCACCTCACTCACACCTGCCCTTTTTCAGCACAGCACCAGATTAACAGATTTCACCTGCTTCCTTTGCACTTCTCACTGAAATGGCACAAACAATCCCTGCTCTGTCGCAGACCGGTTCTTTTTGTGCCAACAATATGCTCCGATTTAGGCTTCAGAGAGCAATTTGTCTGCTGAGTTTCCTAATTATGGAGAATAAAATGGGGCCAGGACACACTTTATTGAGCAGCACCACAGACCACAGCAAGAGCTCTGGCACTTGTTACCTCCTGGGACTGTCTCCAGGTGGGGAAATGTCCTCATGCAAAGTCATGTCAGTACTGTCAGGGTGGCTCTTCCAGCCGCTGTCGTACCTGGGCCACAGCTGGCACCCGCTGTGGTCTTTCTGTGCTCCCGATTTTCCCAGTGGTCCCAGTTGCAGGCACTGTAGTGCTGAGGTGGTTACATCTCACCATAACAAGGCAGTGAATCACTTAGGAGAGTCTCTGATGTTTAGCAAGATGAAAGGTCCTTCCAGTGAGATCCTTGAGATCAGCAGCTTTGTGCCCGCTCCCAGCTGCAGTCCTGCTTGCCACAGTCAGGCTCTGAGTGATGTGGCCCAAGGCTGAAGAAGTTCCAGTCCCACCTGCTCCCCATAGCAGCAGGGTAGGACAAACTGCTGGATGAACTCCCCTCAGATGCTGCCCCAGGACTGGCTGCCCAGCTCCTGCTGCCTTCCAAGATGCCTGTTTCAGAGGACAGGTTCTCCTGGAGACATTTTCTTTCTGGGCACGGCTGACACACAGCTGCTGCTTCTGCCCTTAACAAAGTAGTCACTGTTCTCCTGTTGCCCTCTTATTTCCCTCCTGCCTCACTTCATACTCTGAAGGATGCAGGGATGCCCTGGGGAGCACAAGGACCTCAGCAATGACACTTCACAGCCCCCTTTTGTGTCCCCTCCTGGGTGCCTCCCTGTGCCCTGGAGAAGGTCCACAGGGACTGGAGTGCCTGGAAACTGGAGTCCCCACAAACCCTCAATAATACACCTGTGGATGCATACACATACTTTTGCATCTATCTTTGCACACTTGAGCAGATGTGTAACATCATCCCTTTTTCTAAGCCTTGAACTCCCTGGAAGCAAGGATGGATTCTGCAGTTAATGGATTGCACTGTCCAGCAAGCTGGCTTTGCCCTGCCTCTGGCAGAGCCGGCAGTCACAGAGGGGAAGAGGCAGCAAGCTCAGGCAGGATCCCAGCTTTGAGCTTCGAGTTCACTCCGAGCGCTATTTTCCTCTGCCAGGGGCTGGAATCTTAACTACTGTCTCAGTTCAGCAGATCCAGCTGCCCGTAAGCCTCGAGGATGGGGCTGTGCTGAAAACGGCACATCTGACT
Source organism: Corvus cornix cornix (assembly GCF_000738735.6). Classification (NCBI taxonomy): domain Eukaryota; kingdom Metazoa; phylum Chordata; class Aves; order Passeriformes; family Corvidae; genus Corvus; species Corvus cornix. Next base: position 8,579,388 of record NC_046344.1, on the reverse strand, counting down.
GTGCAAGGAAATGTCAGCTATGCCTGGGGAGGGGGAGAGGAGGAAAACGTCTGCCCCCACTTGCTCCTGCCCGTCCGATGTGTGGCCGCTGGCACAGCCCCATCCTGCTGCCCTCTGCCAGGCGATGTGGTCACGCCAGCTACGCTGAGCGACGGCAGCCCGGCTGGGGGAAGGAGGAGGGCGAGGAAACACAGTGTTCTCACCCTGATTGAATCCCATGGATTTCTGAGCAGCTACTGCACCGATAATACAAAGGCTGCTTTGAAATGGATGCCTGGCCTGGCCGGCTGCCAGCGCCAGGCGGGAGACAAAGGCTGGGAATACAAATGCAGCGCTGGAGGTGGCGAGCCAAGGATGCTCTGCGGCAGGGAGAGCGTGTCGCCATGGAGACACGGCGGCCAAACCGGGAAGGAAAGGGCCCGCACTGGGATGGACTGGGAGCCACCGGAGCCACAGGAACCATGGGAGCCATGGGAGCTGAGAGACAGAGGCACTGGAGGGGCGAGTGCACTGAACCCTGCAGACAGGCTGGACCAGGAGCCGGCTCTGTGTCACCCTAGGCCCGGGACCTGGCCTGACAAGTGGCATGAATGGCATCTGTCAAGCAGACAGTGAAAATGAGGGGGGATCCATGGAGGAATTCTCTTTTCCCATAATTTCATCAATGCAAAAGCTCTCTAAGGGGGCAAATATTACTTTAACGAGTTCATGCAGGAGGCACAAACCCCTGAGCATGCCTGGGCAATGACAGAGACAAAGCAAACCATTCCACATATCCCAGAGCTCTTGGATCACCTGCAGAAGGATGTAACAGTTCCTGTGCAGAATTATGTCATGAAAGGCTGGTGGTGATGAACACGATTTGTGTGCCTGATAGTGGTGCAGGGTCATTTATCACTTAGAGAGCAGGAGCTGCCCTGGGTCCTGTCCAAATGGCTGGTGAGTGCCTGTGGAAGGCTCTCGTGTCCTGCCAGGATGCGGGCTGAAGCACTGGGTGGGCAGGGTACACGTGGGGTTCCCAGTGTGGGCTGGAAGACCACCTTGCCCTCACTTTCTGCCTGCCCCTGGCCCACATCAGTCAGGAACTAATGCCAGGGGAGTCTGACGTGATGTGGGGCATGCCAGGGCCACCCTGAGCTCACGGCTCCATGACAGCAGCCACCACCAAAGCACCTGTGACAGTGGCATCCTGGGCAGTGGTGAGCCCCACACGTCACCACTGCAGGTCCCTGTGCAGACCCCTGGGGAGGACCCTCCACCACTGGTATCTTCGAAGGGAATGGGAAAATCTATCCCAGATGCTTTCCATAAAGCCCAAAGCCCTTGTGGCTTTGCAGAGCAGGAGAGGGAGTGGGAAGCAAACCATCATTTTTTAAGTCATGGGAGACACTCAGGTGCTGCCACAGTGAGCAGTGTGTAAACAGCCAGAAAGACAGATTAGACACAACAGAGCTCACTCCCAGCACACGACAAATAATGAACGAAGGATAAGAATCCCCAGAGAGGCACTTTTCTAATAAATGACATTTTGATCTATAGCTTTAACAACTTGTCCCAAGCCATCACATTCTGAATTAGGGAAAGGGAACCCATAACCTGCCCCGTCAGTCCTGAAGAGGGTCAGGGAGGCAGAAATACAGCTGTGAAGAAGGTGATGGGGACATTTTCTGCACTTGCAGATTGACTGTCAGAATTACTTGTTGGCTTTACCACTGGTAAAAAATCACCAGTGAGTTTCCTATTTTCAATACTGAGTTGCCAATGCTCCCACAACCAGCCCCACACTCTGTCTGATCCTGCCCCACGGGCTCTGCAGCACAGGGAGGAACAGGAACAAAACCCAGCAAAGTCTCTGCACAGCTGAGCTGCACTGAAATCCTCCTGGCAGGTTAACATCGTCAAGCAGGTGTTTTTCCATGAAAGTTAAGCCCATGCTCCCTCTCTCTGCAAAGTGCTGGAGGTTCCCACCCATTCCAGGGGGTGGCTGTGACTGCTCTGGCTCTGACAGCCACAGAGCCCTCTCCCCACCAAATCAATTACCAAACACCTGCTCCTGCCCTCTCAGCAGCAGCCTGTGATCGGCCATCTCGCTTGTTCTTGTGAGCAACTAAAACTTAATTTATCTTATTTTAATTAAAGCTTAAAAAACTCAGTAGCCTTTGATTTCTCTCTTTGCTTTGCAGGGGGGAAAAAAAAGCCAAAAGGATAAAGGGACAGGCAGGAGAGAAAAGGCTTTGAGACAAACACATACCAGCTCTGTTGGCTTTTATTTTATGTGTAGCCCTTTTCTTAAAAGAAATAATTACATTTCAAAACCTCCTTTCTGTGTTCTGAGCACTGCCTCTTTCCACATTAATGCTATTTGCATGCGCCATCTCCTCCTACCCTTCAATAATTTAAACCTTCATTTTTTATTCACTCAGTTGTCAGATTCATTTACATATCATATATCTATATTTAACTCTGACTTTGCTACCCTGTTTGTTTTTTTTTTAGCAGGAAATAGATTTCCCTTCTAATTTTACCACGTCTGGGGCAGGGCTGGCTGGGGGGGATCAGCACAGGTGCAGTGGGGGTTAGAGGGGTGCTGAATTCTCTTCTGGTGGGTGCAGCAGTACTGGCGGGGACTCGGCAGCCCCATGGCCAAGCCCTCACCTCCATCAGCTCCAGGGAGCTCCAAGTGTGGCCTCCTCCCACATCCTCCTCTCCACCACCTCCTCCCACGTCCATGGAGAGAACTCCGCTTCGTTCCCTGCCACGGGCCGGGGCCAAGGGAGCACGTTGGCAGGGGATGGCTCCAGGCTTCCCCTCCAATCTCTGCTGTGATTTGACAGCTCTGCCTTTATCAACAGCGTGAGGCAAAGGGCACGATTGCTGTCAGCACTGGGTGTGACTGTGGGGCTGCCAGCAGCGGTGGGGACTGCAGCCCCCAGCAGGGCAGGAACGCTGCATCAGGTGTCCTTCAGCCGCCTCTGCCCTAAATCTGCTCAGAAAACCAAGAGAAATCATCAAGTTCAGCTGGTGTTAGAGCCTTTCCACACAACAGCATCCGTATTAGTAGCTGTGCCAGACCCGGCACCACCCCCTCCTGACACTTTGGAGCAGGCTCTGCCTGCCAGCCACCCACCATGGCCCTGCAGAATGGGGGAGGCAACAGGGGACACAAACCTCCTGCTGCAGGAGACCAGGACCAGAGAACAAGCACACATGGCAGCGCCTGACAGTGCATGCTGGGGACCACCTGGGCCTCACCAGAGGCCATTAAAGACCCCTAAAAAACATCTCTGCAATGCCAGGCTGGACAAACTTGACCCAGTGTCTGCTCTGTCCCGCAGATGCAGTATGATGGGAGTGAAGGGTTATGTACGTTCCACGTGGGTGGGTTTAAGGCCCATGGAAAATAGATAGTATTAAGGCAATTTGAAGGAGAGAAAATGAATGAGAAAGGGGTAAATCACAGAGCCAGTCACTGAGGAGAGGCTCAGATCCCCCTCCCTCATTTTCTGCATTACTAGAAAAAACAGTGAACTGATCTCAGACAAATGAGCCCTCTGGACCCAATTTTTCAAGTTAATGAGCTCCTCTTGCAGCACTTTCCCGGCACGGAGACTCCCAGCACCTACTCTTCGCCACAGCCCCTAATGAGCAGAGCCACCATCATCCATCTCAATATGCACTGAGGAGGCGGCTGACATCTGGCACGAGCTGGGGGCAGCGATGCCCTTAGAGCCCAGCGGTGGCAGAGTGGGCAGGCAGAGAGCCTGGAGCCCTGGCCCTGCACCCAGGGACCTGCAGCAGCCTCAGACGGAGCCACCGTGCTCCTCCCTAACCCAGGGGAGGGGTCTGCCCAGAATGGTGGAGCTCTGCCAAGGATGCTCCAGGGCTTGGTGCCGACTGATGGTTTAAAAGCCCTGAAGGTTTGGTGGCAGCTGCCTCCTGGGTGAGCACCGATGGCTCATCTGGCAAGCCCAGCACATTCTGCCTCTCCCAGTCTTCCAGCATCAACCTCCAGCTGAATTGGAGTTTGCCAGGTTCAAAATAAACTCTTGTTTCAGGAGGAAATTGCTTTTCTTGCTCCCAGAAACATCTTTGCAGTCCTGGATGGAAGATTTCTGAGGGATTTTAGTGTATATTATTAGAATTGTCCCTCACACTTGCCCTTCCCCAGGCTGCAGGAGGGGGGAGCGGGGCCACAGGACGTGGCTCCAGCATGTGCAGCGCTCCCTACTATTATGTTTAAATTAACAGGGAAGTTTTTGTAAATTGAAGACTAATTTTCTCTTGGGAATAGATCATTAAATTACATAATACTAATGAAAATTCACAGCATCTGGAGAGAGGGTAGAGGGAGGGGCAGAGGGAGCAGTTTGTTGGCAGTTTTCCTTTTCTTCCTGACTGCAGTCAGAAGCAGAGAGCTGCCACATCCCAGCCCTGGAGCTGAGAGAGGAGACGGACACATCCACAGGGGCTTGAAGGACAGGACAAAGGACCCCCATGGGGGAAGGTGCAGTGAGGCCAGACTGCCTTCCTGCAGCCCCTGAGCCCCTGAGAGAGGCAACGGCAGAGGATGAGACCCCTCCATCCTGTGTCAGTGCTCGGCTCCTCCATCCTCCCCTGCAGAGCTTTGCTTCCCTGGGTGCTGCTGGGGGCTCAAGCAGTGTGGGGGTCCTTCCCCCTCGCCATGCCCATCATCCCTCCCCAGGCCTGGTGGCAGCAGTGCCCATCGCCCTGGCAACGCGCTGGCTGAGCGATGCAGCCGCCTGGATCAGGGAGCAGCAGCCGCACTTGGCAGCCGTAATTTTCCAGTCGAACTCAATTTCTTCAGAGCAATGAGGCTCAATAGCTCTGGGAGTGCAGAGGCAGGAGCTGCCTTTTGGGGAGGGGACACTGGGGAGACTTGTGTCTGGGGGGCTCAGAGTGAGGAAATGCAGATTTTTTATTGCTTTGATCATACATAATTTAAATATTCAAACTACTCGGGAATTCATTGAATTATACATGAATTTCACAGGCAGCATTTTTGTAAATCTTGAAAGGCACTAATGTTTTTTTTTCACTCCCTTCAAAACCTTGGCTAACCTTAAATTTATTTATTTTTAAATTTTTAAAAATACAGATCAATCTCATCCAAAATCACCTTGAAAACGTCACCTACACTGAGGGGTGGTTCCGTCGTGTTAATGAGGGACACGTGGTGATGTCAGTTTGCTCTTGGCTGTGATGTAACGGGTTTTATGGCAGTGTTTGTGTCAGCCTGGCAGGGTGAGAAATCTCTGAGCTCCCTCCCATGCGAGGCTCCAGCTCTGAGTGCTGCAGCTGCCATAGGTCCCTCCAGCTCTGGCTCCCTGACCCCCTGCCTCAGGTTGGTTTGGGACACACGGCTGGGGGAGCCAGAGTCACTCAGGGACTGGGGAGCCCCTGAGCCTCCCTGGACACACCATTCCTCCCTCCTGGTCCCATTTTCCATGGCACTGCACACCAGGAGCTTGGGATGTGCTGCTGCATCTGTCCCTCAGCTGGCAGCTGGTGTCTGTTAGCCAGCCAAGCATCCAGCTGTTTTTGGGGAGAGAAAGAGCATGGCCAGATGTTGCTCTGCAGACTGCTGTGAGCGTGTGCATGGCTGATGACAGGGGCACAGGGAGCCAGGGTGGGCCTGACACAGGGCTAGGTTCTTCCTAACATCTAATCAAGATCTACTCGCTGCAATGAGCAACACTCTCCCTCAGGGCTGGGCTGTGAGCGTGCCCTCCTGTTTCCATCACACCCAGTACAGAGCTCCCAGGCAGGGATAGAGCCAGGCAGTGCTTCTGTGCCTCTCTGGATCCTTGTTTTCAGGGAAAGCATTTCCCAGCCCTGTAAAGTTCTCTGGGGAGCAAGCAAGAGGCTGGAAGAGAAGCAGGGACCCGTGCAGCCCTGTCTGCAACCTCTCCCTAGTTAGCTCGTTCCTCATTATCCTTCCCTACCCTTTTAATTTCTCTCTAAACTCAACCAGCTATTGCTGTTCAAACTGAAATAATTAATTGGAACAAAATTGCCAGTGTAGGAGAAAAGAATGATTAAACCCATCCAGCGGACAATGGGGCAATCACAGCCTAAGCAGCTAATTACAGGGATGCGGGATAATAACAGAGCCCTGGGCAAACTGTGGGGCTGGATGAGTCGGGAGGAGGGTCTGGGCTTGACTTAGCTCCAGGTTTAGTGCCTGATTCCTGGAGTAAAGATACAAATGCAAGAATGAAAGATCATTAGGGGGGGAACACCCACACAGGTCTGCTGGGGAAACAGGAGCAGCGGGAAGCCCAGAGACCCTGCAGAGCACCGCACCCGCTGGAGCCGCTCGGGGTGGGAGAGCAGCACTGGCACTCCCGTGCTGGGAGCGCAGGTAACGGCGGGTTCAGCTGAGGACATCGGTAACACACACGTGTGTGCACACAGTGTCCGTGTACAGACGCCACTCGTTGTGAGGTTCCACCAGGAATCACAGAGTCAGGAGGGTGGGGTGAGCCCATGGCCACCACCAAGGCTTGTGCCCAAAGGATTATGAGAAAAACAAGCGATCTGGGAGGTTCTCTGCTGTCTCTGCAGCAAAGGATGATCTTGGCCCGGGGGACTTTGCTGAAGAGCAGCAGACCAGTACTGGGACAGGGGAACAGGAGGAAGTGTTGTACTGGGACTGACACAGATTCATGGACGAGGAACAGAGCCGTGACGGAAGGGAGGAGGAACACCTGCAACATCACATGGGTGATGGAGTACACACCTGAGCCCTGGCTGCGGGGACATGCAAGCCCTGTGTCCTTCCCTAAATCCCAGTGTTTTACAGCTCTGCTTTGGGCCCAGCATGTGGGCTGTGGAGCACGGTCACCTCCCCCCACACCCAGGGAAATGTGGGGCAATGGCGAGGTCAACACACCACCTCACTGGCCCACAGTGAGTGCCACAAACCTTCTCCAGATGGTCGCAGCAGCAGGAAAACCACGGGGCAATCCCTTTTTGGGATGTGCTGTGCCTTGACACACTCCTAGGAAAACCTAGGGACAACTGTGGCTGCTTCCCTCCCTGCCCTCCCTGCACACGTTAAAGCAACATTTAGCTCCCAGTCAGTGGCCTGGGACTTTCCTTAATGAAGACATTTTTCATCTCTCCAACCTCAGTGAGAGTGAGTTCAGAGTGGTGTGAAATTGGAAGCGGTCACGGTGTGTGCGCGGCGGTGCTTCCCCAGGTACGGCACAGGGAGCTCCTGCTGCCCAGAGCACATAAATCCCGGACAGCTCCGAGTCTCTGCAGTAATAGCTCATTTTCTTATAGATTTTTTGACTGTGACTGGAGCTTCTAACAGCCCAAAGGACTGCTGGATGCACTCAGCGGGGCTCTGATGCCCAGGGAAGCCAGGACTGCCCCTCACCCCATGTTCTGCCCTTCCTGCTGCAGGGATAACTTGGTGGTGGGAAAATTGCTCAGACTCAGGGTCTGTGAGGATCAGTGGGAGGACAGGGCAGTTCCCACCACCAGCACAGTGCTTTGTGTGACTGCCAGGCCTAAGCGGCGTGGAAGACACAAATCATCAAAATCACATTTGTGACAAGGAGGGGAAAAATGGTCAGAGTAAACCCAGAGTACATGCAACCATGTAGCAACCATTCCAAAGAGTGAGCAGCTGCCTTACTGTTCCCAGTCTTCTGGCACCGGAGGGTGGGAGACCTTGTCTTGGCACTTAAAGGGTGACGGCTCTTCTCTGACCTTTATGGAGACAAAAGACAGAGAGAGTTCAGCTCCACTGCAGGGTGGGAGCAGCTCTCTGAGGGCTGGGGCAGGGACAAGGCACAGGACCATCTCTCCATGGGAGACCCAGCTCTGGCACAGCACCACATCTGCCAGGCTTTGGGGATGCTGAGCTGGGGCCCACACACTTCCCAGGCCCTGCTGCTCGTTGTGGCACAGTGAGGGACACAGGTCAGGGCTGCCAGGGAGGGTGAAGCCATGACACAGCAAATGTGCCTGGCAAGTTGAGGAGGCTTCTGTCAAAAATATGGTTTTCTATGAATATTTTCACGCTGTGGCTACGCTTCAAACCCTGTGTTCTGTCTCCACCCTGCAGACTGGTGGCAGTCATCAGGATATCACCTGGGATGGGGTCCAGCCCTCCTGTGCCCCTGCAGGTGCTGTACCCTGGGTGTGGGACCCCACTCAGCACAGCACAGACTCTGCACTGTGAGCTTGTTAAAGAAAATGAAATGAGTTGCAGGAACAACGTCATGGATCCACTTTTCAGCAGTTCAGTGAGAACAGATGAGTCTCTGCGATTTAAGTGTAATCCACCCCTGCAGTGCTAAACACGAGGCCATGTGGTGCTGGGTGGCATCTTGTGGTCCCCCTGGCATTGCCTGTTCCCCCAGGCCAGCTGCCCAGCCAGAGGCAGCTCCCTGCAGCCCTGTGGCTCCCTGGCATGCAAAATGCAACGTCAGGAATTGTATCTCCCCCTGAATGCTCTGGAAGAGAAGGACTGAGACCGATTGCAGATTTTGCTGCCTGCTCCCCATTCCAGCTACCTCCACCCAAGAACAAGCAGCCACAGCACAGGCCCGCAGCCATGCTGTACACAGCCTAATTAATCATATTGCTCAGGAAAATATATTGGAATAATTAATAACACAAGGCATCTCTATTGGCCTCTGTGGTGCAGCAAATTATGAGGCAGTAACACTTGGACGTGTTGACCTGGATTTCATATATAATCCATCAAACCATTCCTGCCCGGTCGGGTCTCAGGAGACATGAATGATACAAAAAAGATAATTAAACAAAAGCAAGATGGACAGCACTGCTGCCCCATTAATCACTCCCAATGTTGTGGGGAGGGGACCCCCAGTTCTGCCCTTTTCTCTGCATAGGTTTTGGTATGTTATGGGCCTGGAAGGGGACCTTCTTCAGAGAGGTCCCCAGACACATTCCAGAGATCCCCAGAGAAAGTCCCTTGACTTTCTATTTCATTACTGTTATCGGCTGGTGAGAGACTAATGTGTGTTCAGAGGGAACCCTTTGAGGGGCAGGATCAGGTGAGGGATGAGGGTGCAGCTGGCTATTAACTGAATCTGGATTTAGTATCCCACTAGGGAGATTGTGTTTTGCAGCAGCAAGGAAAAGGTTTGCTGAAAGAGACAAAAATATTTTCAATAGAGAAAGGAAATTGTCTGGTCAAAACAAAACAAAACTAATAAGTTTGTTTTACTCAGCTGTGAGGGCAAAGAGGCTGTGAGTGAGTTTGAGGAGCTCCTGCTGGGCCCCAAGGCTGTACCTGGGCTTTGGGGCTTCCATGGAAGCTTTGCCTACTAAATTAGTTCAATCATGTCTGTCATTAGTCATCTTTGTCGAGTCCTCATTTGGAGGCCATTTAAAGGGGATTAGGGGAAATCTCTGCTCTTTATTCCCTTACAATAGTGATTAACTCTCCAGACTCACACAGCATTTTCATATTGATGGAAAGAAGAAAAATGAACTCATAACCACTGAATCCACTGCCCCCACCATGGAGCAGGACTCAGAGCCAGTGTTAAGGGAGGAATTGCTGGGATGACACCTGGGGCGCTCATCTACACTCGGGGGAGCTGCCAGTGCAGGGCTGAGGATGAGAGGCTCGGAGGAGTGACAGGACAGTCCACCACTCTAAATGCTGTTGGGTAACATCTGGCACACTGGGACGGGAACCACCAGGTTCCTGGAAAAAATTTAATTCAGGATGGACCTGACTGCAGATACTCTGAAATCATCTAACTCCCTGAAATACACAGAGGAAAGCCTTTGGCTGGAGCAGCAATTGGTGTTTTTCCAACAAGTGGGAAGTCCTGCAGAGGAATCCTCTCCCTGAGGAGTGACTCGGCTCCCCAGAGGCCCCCGCCGGCACGCAGGGCACTGAACAAACATTTCCTAATCCAAAGCAATTCAAACCCACCTGTTGGGCTGTGCCGGCAGCTGGCAGCTCCCCGCGGCGCTCCGTGCCGGGCGCACCCGCTCCTCTCACCGCCAGCACCACCCATTCCTGCCTCGCAAAGCCAGCCCCGCTCTGCCTGCGCCTGAGCGACCCCAGAGCACCGACATCCTGACCTGAGCCTGCCACATCCCTCCTGCCTCCTCCCTTTATCCAAAGCAGCACCGCTGACACAAACATTTTAACATTATTTACAGAACCGCTGTCAGGAAATGCCTTCGCCCTTCTGCCCTCGCCACGACGCCTCAGGACTCGCCGGCCCCAGCTGAGCTGCGCCGGCATCCCCGGCTGCAGCGGCAATCCCTTCCTCCAGCGCAGAGGAATGTGCAGCGCTGCAACAGCCCGGCGCACAGAGGGACCCTTGTTCCGAAAGCTCATTAATCTTTAACAGAGCGTTTGGGTTAATTTGAAAGGTTACTCACCCGTCAGCGTGAAGGGATCCCGACGGGAACGCTCCTCCTGCGCGCGCCACAGCCTTCGTGGGGAGGAGAGAGGAGAAATGAAACCTCTACGGGAGCGCAGCGCACTCGCATCCTCTGCCCGGGGCTGGGGAGCGGCCGGCGGCGTGCCCGGCACACAGGCCACGGGAGCATCCCGGTGCCCGCAGCCAGACCCCGCCGGACGGAGAGAGCCCCCCGGCCTCTCCCCCTCGTCCCAGGGCCGGATACTGACCTGGCCTGGGCTCCGCTCCAGCGGGAGGCGGGCGCGGGGCCGCGGGCGCAGCGCAGGGCACGGGGCGCATGGTGGGGGGCTCGGCGGCGGCGGGGGCCCCCGGCTCCTGGGGCTGCCGGCGGCGGCTGTGCCTCCGCTCCGCCCGCGCTCGCCCTCGCCATCGCCGTCCCGGCGCTGCGGCCGCTCACTGAACGAATCCTAAATCAAAACGACGCCCGTGCAGCGCTGGAGCCGCTTCCCTGGCTTGGGCACGGCTCCGGATTTGGATTTAGCATCTACTGAGCCAAGTCCTCGGTGCATTCTGTGTTAAATAACTAAGGTTAATTTGATTTGATGCACCACTTCATTACCATAAACAGCTCACAGTGTGTCAGTCCTCTGTAATTATGGTTCCTTACAGCCGGCATCTTGTTCATTTTCCATCAGTGCTGGAGCTTCCCTGTGATCCCCTCCCAGCCAAGCCCTCCTGCCTGAACTCCCCCCAACAGTAATTAGGTGTCATTTATTCTGCAGTTGACAGTTACACTCATTTGCAAAAATAGGGGCAAGGATATAAAATCTACTTTTCATTGCAGCCACACTTGCCTCTGGTGGCTGGGACAAAGCTGTGTGTGGAGGGGGCCGGCAGGGAGAAGGGTTGCTCCAAAGGAAAGTGCTTCGGTGAGGGGATGCCATGGCAGGGAGCCACAGGGAGCCCCAGCAGCGATGGGTCAGGCTCACCAGCGCCCACAGAGAGGCAGAGGGCAAGACGTGGTGCCAGTCACTGCCCAGGTGGGATTTCTGCCCCTGTTCCTGCTGCCAGGGAGGAGCTGCTCTGCCACCACCACCAGCACAAGAGTGGGCGCAGATCACATCCCACACAGAGCAAACTGACCACACACAGCCACCGTCAACACCCGTCTCCACCTGGTCCCCTTTTGGGCACCAGTGCCTTTGCCAAGGTGGGCGCTGCCACCCTCCTCCTCCTCCTCAGGTGCATCTTCCCATGGGAGAGCAGGAACAGCTGGGAGTCAGGGACAAGGATGGGCACTCCAGGCTGTCCCTGTGCTGCTGAGCAGGGAATGGGGTTGCCCACACTGATCTGTCCTCCAAAACCATTTCGCCATTGTCTCCCATTTAGTACCATCCTTGTGCTGGAGGTGCCATGCTGGAGACATTTGCCATCTATTTTGCTTGACAAATGACTCCAGTGTTTGGAATCTCCCTTATTTGCAGCTACAGAAACAGAACTGTGTGGCCCCATCCCACAGCAAAGCAGTGGGTGGGACAAATTCCCCAGCTCCACGTGTTCAGAACACACTGGCCTGCTGTAACCCGGGAAAAATTTGGGAACTGACCAACAAACAGCACTGAGAAATCTAAAAGCATCACACTGTGGCTGTGGGTAGAGCTGCAGATGCCGTGACTGGCCTGACACACAATGGCAAGGCTGAGGAACCCAAAGAAAACAGCAGCAGCCCTGCCCTGCATCGAGCAACGCTGCTCCCAGTGCCAGCACTGGAGAGTGGGACACAGCGTAGGATGAGGATATCTGGGATAGGAGAGGAATACCCAATATAGAAGAGGAATACCTGGTAAATGACAGGAATACCCAGTATGTCCCAGGAACACCCAGTATCTAAGCAGAACACTCAGTACACGAGAGGACTGCCCAGTACAGAAGCAGCATACCCAGTACACAGATGAATCCACTGGGAAAGCCCAGTCTCCTGACTGCAAGCTGGGCTCCATCTGCTCCTGCTGCCCAGAAGAGCTGGTGGTGGCTGCGGACCCATCCCTGGTGGGTTCCTGTGAAGTCCCCCAGGCTGGTCACCCTCCAATGCTCCCCTGGACTGGGCACTGCTGAGGTTCCATCCCTCCTCAGCCAGCCGAGCTCCCAGAGGGATGTTCCACACACAGGCCCTGCTCCCCACAGAGCAAACAGAGCTCAGCTGTGACAGTCACACTCAGTGATCATTCCTGGGGTTTTTAACTGGAATATCCCTGGAGCCGAAGCGATGGTGTTTGCACAGATGGCAGCAATAGCAGGGCACTGGGCTCTGACAATATAAAATAGATATTGTTAAAAGCCACTTAAGCCTTTCCATGGGAGGATTCTGAACCCCTGGAGCAGAGCCCAGGGGATGGCCCTTTATTGCCATTGTGACCAGGTCAGTTACTCCAGAACCCAGCAAATTATTTATGAGGTGGTTGGCCTGTTAAAACATTAACACATCCATCACCTTGCTGCTGATCCTGCTCCTGCCTTCACGGCACTGTGAAGGGCTTGGGAATTTACTGGCTGTTGATTTGTTCCAAAGCTGCATTTGGAAGAAAATCCCCCACCTAGCTCTCACCGTGACAGAGTTACAGCAGGACCTGCTGGCTTCTCCAAAATCCCTGAGACTATTTTCCCTTCTGGTTCTGTTTTTGCTCCTGTCGCTTTGTTGCATGGTCTAAACAATGCACAAACTGAGTCTTTAATTTGCAGAGATACCTTAGAGCAACAAAAATCAAATTTAGCCATTACCATCGGAATCTCGACTTGCCCTTTAAGTGCAAGTGCTGGCAGTGGGAGCAGGGATGAGCCAGCCCAGCCTCTCCTTTGAAAGTGATAAAGCATCGAATCTGGAGGATAAATGGGCTGTTACGGCTGTGGGCACCCCGTGGTGACAATCCAGCAGGGAGAGGGAGATAGTGCTTCCCGGGAAGTGGGGGCATTTATTTCGGTCTGTCAAGACACAGGAAAGATGGAGAACATACAAGGAATGGGAATTAGTGTCTTAATCTACTGCGTTTACTCTCGTGCCTTTTTTCAATGCCTTTGGCTACTCATTTTCCTGCATCTGATATTTTATTATCACGTCTTTTATGACATTTCCAGATACTTATTAAATCAAAAGGGAGAGCTCTGCTTTGTGTGCTGATGGTTTGATGGGGATCCTGGAGACCCGGTGGAGTGGCTGGGGATGCCTGGAGAGGAGTGTCTGGACTCAGCTGTCCCCTGACTGGTGAGGAGCCCAGAGAGGGGAGCGGGTGCCCCAACCCTGCACATTTGGGTGAGAGAAGCAGGAAGAGGAATAAAACCACAGTCCAAGGAGTGCAGGGCAGACCCCGGCAGCTCACCCCACTCCTCTTGCCACAGCCCCTCTGGCTGGGGGTCCATCCATCCCTGTCCCACACCAGGTCAAAGACTGCATGAACCATCCCCAGAACCAGCTGCTGTCCCCTCTATGACAGACAAAGACTGCTTCAAAGCGGCAAGGAAGAAGCTGCTCTCCATGTCCACTGTGGACAGGTCAGGAAGCACCTGGTGTGGATCCCTGTGAGGACACTCAGCCTTAGCAGAATGGCCTGTGCCAAACCTGGAAGTCCATCGTGGTCCAGCTTCCTGAGGCAGGAGTCAGGGTGAGGCTGCATCCTGTGGGCTCCTTCTCCTGCTGTCAGCAGACCAAAGGCATCCTGCATGTGTAATGCACAGTGTAATGCACACAGCAGGGACAGCCCGCTCACCCCAACCCCGTCCCCTCCGGACTCCCCGGGCTGCATGCAGCAAACTCAGTGTTTGCTGGGGGTCTTAATTACCGACCATTTGTTCACAGCCTCTGATGAACTTGTTCTTAAGTGTCTGAGCTGTCCATGTCCCGTGCCTTGTCCATGTTCCTTGGCTCTGGGTTTTGCAAGGGCTGGGAAACTTGGGGTCCTGGACAGGTCTGTCAGCAGAGTCCTAGTATGCTGCAGAGTTCAGCTCTCGTGTGAAGGTTTAGTGTTGGCAGCACATACAGCTCTGGAGCAAACAGAAGCAAAAACGGCTGTGGGAGCCACACAGCACAAGGTCCGTGTGGATGGAGCACTTGGGAGAACTGCAGTGTGACAGTCAGGAAGGTCCCGTGGGAAGATTTTGAGGAAAGGTCTGGTTCCTAGTCCCGGAGGAAGGTCCTGGTGGAAGGTCCCTGGTGGTGGCACCCAGCTCGCTGCTGGTGGCTGCCCCCTCTCTTTGCATCAGGTGTCTTCCTAGCTCTGCGGCTCCCAGTTCCTTAGGAGAGATCAAGCACGTGAACTGCACTGGAAGCAGCAATAGGGCCTGGAAGAGAAGCGCCTGGGGGCAGCCCTGAAGCTCGTGATCCGCGGGGAGCAATGGGAGCAGAGCACAGAGTGGCAGGGCTGGGCCCAGTGCTGTCGGCCCCAGGGCTGGGAGGGAAGTAACGGGAGTGAGGAGGGGGAGAGGCGGGGGAAGTCTCCCTGCATGGGGTGGCTCTGGCTTTGTGACTTGAGGAGCTGCTGCAGTGGGATTTGGCTGTCCCACTTACCAGCCAGCACAGCTGGTGCACAGCTGGAGGTTTGCACCCAGGAGTGACCCTGACCCCTGAGACATGATGCCAACGTCCTGGCACCTGCCAGGAGCTGTGCCCGCAGCTACAGGTGAGACCCTATGGGCTGGACGCAGGACACAGGGGCAGCACAGCATGTGGGGGTGCCAAGCTGGTACTGAGGCTTCCACCACATCCTCTCCCTCATACTTACCTCACTTCTACCACAGGGGAACATTCACAGGAGCAGGTTTTGATGGGAGCAGAATTCCTGCCATGAAGCTATTACAGAGCCAATTAAACACAACAAAAATCCAGAATGTGAGCAAAGTGCTGCGGGAGAGCGGAGGAGCGAGCGGGGGCCGGTGACTGGTTGGTGTGCTCAGGGACAGCCGCCTGCCAGGCAGAGACAATCTGTGTGAGCAGCAGGGAAAAATCATCCTCCAGCAGCGCCGCCGCGGTCCGTCCGAGGGAATTAAACCGGAGCCGGACTCGGGAGCGGCAGCAAACATGAGAGCAGGGCAGGGCGGACGCTGGTGCCAATTAAAAGCCGGTGAAACTCATTCCTCCAGATGGCAAATCCCGACTCCAAACATGAGCCCGTGTTTGCCGAAGCAGCCGCCGCACATTCCAGGCGCGCACAAGGCGCCCGGCCGGGACGCCGGGTGATTGGCAGCTGCATTCAGCAGCGCTCAGAAATCCCTTTCTCTGCTGTTCCAGCAAGATCCTCAGAGATGCCTCTGCAACATATGGCTCCCTTCAGTGGCACAAAGGGCTCGCAGTGCCCAGGAATGCCCCGAGTGTTAAATATGGGATCACAGCCGCGACAGCGCCGCACCGGAACGGCAGCTCCTATCGGTGTCAGCCCCAAAGAGCTTTCGTGAATAATTAGTTCAAGGACAGAAAATATGAAGCTGCTACTGGCGGTTAAGCCTGAGGAGGGTGCGAGAGATGCGCGGGGCCGGCCACTGCCGCCGTGCCCCGGCTCCCCTGGGCTCTCTCCCCTGCTCCCCGTTCCTGCGCTGACAGTGGGGGAACAAAGGCCGAGCCGCCACAGGGCAGTAATTCATTGCCCCCCCGGCACGCAGCTGCCCTCTCCCAGAACGGCTGCCAGCCGCCCCAGACACGATTCACCCGGCCTCTGTTCCCATGGTCTCCAGGGAGATGGCGATGGACCTGCATCCTAATGATGGGCGGCCGGCAGTGCCCGCAGCCGGCTCCCTCCGGCCGCTTCCCGGCATTACGGATTCAGCCCCAGTTCCCGCACAGCAGCGATCGGGGGAGAGCGGGTGGCCCTATCCCAGCGGGGACATCAGCAGGAGATCACTGGGGACATCACTGGGGAGCGGCAAGGCGTCGGGTGAGCACTAAAATAAAACCTGCATTGTCTGAGAGCTGCCGCTTCGGGACTGGCAACCCAGCATCACCGCTGAGCACCGGGCACCAAGCGCCCTTGGATGCAGAGGAAGAGGAACCAGCCCCCCAAACCCACCCACGCAGGACACGCCACAGTTTAAACCCTGGCACGGAGGCAGCAAAGCCGTCGGCCGCGGAACGCCCTGACCCCCGCCCCGAGGAGCCCTTTGTGGAGCACCAGGACATCGGGAGGCCGGAGCCTCGGACACGCGCCGGAGAACCCGCCCCGCCCTCACGCCTGACCCCTGCCCGAGCCCCCGGGCAGCGCGAGGCCGCAGGCGGCGGAGCCCACGCGTGCCCCGCATGATAATGAACCACGCGGCAGCGCCAATTAATTGCTGGAAGTGTCTGTTCACTCACCGAATGGGGAGCCGTGGTGCCGGCGCGGAGGGCAGGGCTTGGCAGCGCCGCGGCGGCAGGGAGCAGGTACGGCTCCGCCACGCCGGGCAGGTGAAGGCAGAGGCAAACCTGCTGATATTTTTTTGTTTAAATTTTTTTTTTAATTTTTTTTTTTTTTGAGCTCACGTAGCATTTAGGGTCACATGCTGCCGCGAGCATCGGTCGCACCATCCCGTGCTGGGGTCAGGGCTCACGTAATGAGCAAAGCTGAGGAAGTGCCACCACGACCCATTTTGCGTTGACCCTAAAAAACTTAGTTGAAAAAACCTAATTTATAAAGGGGTTAATGAAATAATTAATTTTCGAAGCGGGCTTCTAACCTTTAGGACCAAACAATTTCGAGGAGAGGGGGCGGGAGAGCAAGAGATGGGAATGAAGTGCCAAGATTTTGATGAATATTTAATACACCCTCCACGCTCCTCAGCAGCTCCTGCGCTTGGAGCGGTGCCAGCACTGGCTGAATCCGTCCTTTGTTAATAACCAAATCCACGCTTCTGTTGTGGGTTGGTGTTTGTGCCTCAGTCAAGCTGGAATCTGTCACAGCAGCGCGGGAGGGACGTGGGGCTCAATGAGCACCCACCCATCCCAACGGCTGGAGAAGGCACCAGGCTGGGCCCCACCCTGCCGCCCTAGAACCCTAATATATCTACATGTACACACTTATATTTTAAAATGTCTATGTATGTATTTTTTTCCCAGCCAGAAATAGCACAGGATACTTCCAAAGGCTTGTTCCTGCCGTATCAAGAGCAGAATTTTGCATTCTTTGAAATTTTCTTAATTTCAAGCAGAAAATAGCAGGGCACATACATTTCTGCAATTCCACAAACAAATATCTTCCCCCTCCGCACCTGACCGACCTTCCTTCAGTGGGACCAGAGGGGCTGCTCGCCCTATTGGCAACAATGGGATTGTCACGACATCCCAAATGCAGGTGGCAGGGCACAGGGATGTGAGATTCGGTACAAGGACAGGGTTACAAACCAGCCACGGCCCCGCTGGCCATCAATAGGCTGGAATTCCACCCCAGTTCTGCCTGCATGCTGATGCACAGATCAGGGAAATAAATAGAAAAATTTTCCCTCTGGAAATCCAGCAGTGCAGCAGAATCGGAAACCCTGGCTCTGTGGAGAGGGTCAAGGTCCGGCCCTGGAGTGTGTCGGTGGGGAGGCTGTGGGTACCTGCCAGCCCTCCTTGCTCACAATTAGTTTAACTAATTGGACAACAGCTCCAGCATAACTCCCTCGATTCCTCCACCCATCAGCTGTTCTGCATTCCGGATGGATGCGCGCTGCAGTGTGTGTGTGGTGAGCCGGGGCTTCATTGGCATTCCCGGCACATGCAGCCGCGGGAGAGGGCTGGCTGCAGCTACAGGCTCTCGAGAACTGCAGCGAGGGAACACCCCACTGGTCACATGCCAGGGAAAAGGGGAAGAGAGAGAGAGACAAACCCAGTTTTCATGTCGTGTTCCATCAGCTCATGCATAGAGGGGAGCGGGGGTCCTGCAGAGGGTGCCGGGCACTCCTGGCACCAGCAGCACTGGCACAGGGTTTGTTAGAGCAGTGGTGGCCGTGCCAGAGCCTCGCTGTGCGTGAGGTGTCAGTGCTGGTGCCTCACCCCCATCCTGGGGTGTGCTGGGGGCCCTGGGTTAATCTGGGAGCTGTTGCCGCCAGAATGTGCTCGCGGCTCCCGCAGCATCACGAGGACTCCGGTGCAAGAGGCACCGGCACAGCCAGTGGGGAGGAGGGATCAATGCCAGCAACATCCTGCTCTGGGGAGACAAAAGGGTGGAAAACCACTGGGATCAGACAACCTGCAGCTCTGGGTGCCCATGGGCCAGCTCCATGGTGCCAGCCTGGCTGAGTGCCCAGCTCTAGGGATTGGGGGTCACAGCTGCTGCCCCGTACCCCGGGTCAGCTCTGTTCCTCCAAACATGGAAACACACCTGCCAAAGCACATGGGCATAGAGAGCAGCCCATTCCCACACAGGATTGGGCTGCTCCTGTCCCCAAGTCCTCTCTGCTGGCTCCAGTCAGCTAGTGCATAGAGAAGTCCCAGCTGGGAAGGACAGAGCAGGTCTGGTGGCCAGGGCTGCTGGCATGGCTCCACCGTGGGAATACACCCTTCCCTCTCTTCCCCCAGCACACCGTGAAGACCCTGCCCTCCATGACTGCAGCACAAGGGCAGGAAAGCACATCCCAAATTATACCCAAGTCACCACCACGCTGTCCCTCATGCTGCCCCCACTGAGCTCAGTGTGGGTGGCTCCCTGGAGCTGGTAGCCCAAAAAGGGCAGGATTTAACACCTCTGGCGCTGTCAGCATAGGGTGAGTTGGTTCAGGGGGAGCTGAAGCCCCCAGAGTGGAGTCCCTGGAGTGCTTCCCACACCTCTCTCCATGCACAGGCTGTGGATGGAGTGGGAGCTGGTTTCAGTCCCCTCCTCTTCCAGTCCCCTCCTCATGCTGCTGGGATGTCCAGGACATGGTGGACACAGCCAAAGCCAGTGTCGGGCTCCTGCACATTCCACACCTCTGCCCTGGCTGAGCCCCTGTAGCTGTGCCAGCCGCTGTCCTGCACTGGTGGCTCGGCCGATGTCCTGCGCCACACCCCAGCCTCATGCTGGACAGCCCCGGCACCACCGGCTGAACCTGGGCCAGGGTGATGCCAGGATGAGGCTGGCAGCAGAGCTGGGCACAGCTGCACCAGGGAATGGTGGGAATGGTGGGGACATCTCACCTACCTGCCCTGCCCAAGCACGGCCTCTCCTATCTGGGAGCGGGGCTCCGGCACACCGCCGGCACTGCCCCCACACCAACCAAGCCAGGCCGGGAGCCGGCTCATCTGTGGAGGCGACAGGGAGCGGGTGGCAGAATTTCCAGCATTTCCAGGAGCTTTTCTTCCCTTTTAGCAGAGAAGAAGGAGTGCTCTGGCTTCATCAGTCACTCTGGTGCTGCTGCGCAGAGCTGTTGGTGCTGGGTTGTGTCCTTGAGGCACAGATCAGTGCCATCTGGGCAAAATGCCACGAGATCCTCGGAGACTGGGGAGTTCTGCACCACATCCAGAGCCTCACAGAGCATCCAGAGCCTCAAGGAGTACCGAGCACGCTGCGATCAACAACCGTTAACTGCTCTGTGGGTGGGGCAAAGCACGGAGCAGGGGGTGCACAGGGGAGGCTGGGCAGGGAGCAGGGGGCTCCCTGTTAATCCCACACCGGGGGTCCCTCTGCAGTGGCACGAGGGTCCAGCACAGCGATGCCCATGGGAGTGATCCCAGCCCCTGTAACTCCTGACAGACCTGGACCTGAAACTGAAATTGTTCCATTTCTTGTGCCAGACACCCACCCTGGCCACCTTTGTGCGGGACCAAGACCACCTTTAAAATCAGGCTTCAAGCACCTCTTACCTGCTCCTCTCTGCTCCCAAGATCTCTGGTTACATTTTCCTGGACATTATTTGCCAGTTCTTCCATTACCTACATGGTAACACAGCACAAGTGCACTTTGCTGGAGCGTGGTGGGTCTCTCCTTGCTCTGCAGCCAGCAGGGCAGCTGAAGGGGCTCATGGGGGTGGAGAGCACCCAGCCCCAGTGGCTGCCCCCAGGCTCAGACACATGGATCCCCTTGCCCCTGGTGTCCAAGGCCAGGTGGGATGAGGCTTGGAGCAACCTGTTCTAGTAGAAGGTGTCCCTTGGCAGGGGAGTGGAACGGGATGGTCTGTAAGGTTTCTTCCAACCCCAACCAGTTTGTGATTCTCTGATTCCCTGCCGGGCCCTACAAGAATTAGCAATGCTAATGGAATGGATTTCACTGAATCTTCCTAAATTATAAAGGTTTGGAAGCCAACTAATTTTGCACTTACCACTGAGAGCAGCTCTGACGTGGAGGTTCCTTTTCCCTCGCTTGGCACTTTACATCCCAACGTCCCGTGAAAAGGCAGAAGTGACATGTTGAGATCTCTCTGGAGGGGTGGGGACATGCCCTGCACAGACCCAGGTCCCGGCAGCACCAGCAGAGGGTGCCAGGCACGGGGCCGCTCTCCTGCCCTCCCAGCAGCAAAGGCTGCACGCAGCATCCGTTTGCCTGTCCAGGACCCCCATTCCCACTGCCCCACATCTCGCCAGTGACAGTCACTGGAGTTGGGCACATTTATCCAGTTAATTACTGTTAATCATGCATTTTCCTCTCTAGTCCAGGCTCCAGCAAAGCTTGTGCTGAGGACAGCAAAGCAAAATGCTTTGTTTCCAGTAGTTTTTTACAATTAAAAAGCTCAATTTGTCTTAACATGACACCAACAGGCAGCACAGCACTCCTGGGCTCGAGCCCATGGTTCCTAGCCATCCCTGCAGTCACAGACCAGGAAATTCAATTATCCAGCAGAACATGTCCCAGAGGCATCCAGATAATTGCAAACATAAGTACAAAATCTGCCACTAATTATTAAAGAAACACCATATAAGGAAACCAAGTGACGGAAAAGTTGCTGCTGGTGCAGGGACCACCCCCACGTGCTGGAAGGGCAGCGTGTCCCAAGGGTGTCCCTGTCCTGGTGGGACCCTCAAACCCTGCTGGGCTGGAGGAGAGGCACTGCCACAGCCCTGAGCCTGTCATGGGGCTCTTGCTTCCCAAGAAAGGCTGTTCCATCACCTAACACAGTGCCACGTGCCAACTCTCCCAAACTGCCTCCATAGGATTTAGCTGTGATTTAAAAAATGAAAAAAGAAGAAAATAAATGAACAAGGACCAACCCCACAGGTGGATTTGGAATGAGGCTTCACCACAGTTGGTTGGTGCTGTCAGTATTTACAAACTGCTTCCATCCCTGGAGTTTAGCTCTTCTCCCCAGTCTTCCAAGCTCAGCTGTTCATCCTGCCCATGATTCAGGTGCTCTTTGGATCCGTTCTCACTTTGCCTCACGAACTCCTCAAAGAACTGGGCTCTGCCTGGCTGCAGGACAGTCACAGCCGAGCCCTTCAGCCCTGCCAGGCCCCTACAAATGATGCTGGAGGTGTATGTAGAAACACCCCCACAGCTCCTGTTTCCCTCCCTGTGGCCAGAGGGCCACCCCTTGGCACAGAGCGTGCTCCTGGCTGGGGCAGGAGAATGCTCCGAGCGATGATGCTCCACACACTGACGTGTGAGGGGCTTGGAAGGCAGCCCACATTTGAGGGCTCCTAAAGGGAAAGCAGCTTCTCCCTGACAGTGTTTTGGCAAAAACAGCGTTATTTAAACACAACAGTTTATTCAGTCAAAGTAAATAATAATTAAATAAACCCAATTAAAATCAGGAATGCTCCAAAATATTCTCAGAAGTGTCTGAGCACTTAGCTCCTTGTGGGAGGAGCACAGGCTCATTTCAGGGCTGGAGGGCTTGGTGCTGGGAATGTGGCCAGTGACCACCAGGCAGTGGTGGGATGGGATGGGATGGGATGGGATGGGATGGGATGGGAGTGTCTCTGCATCCTCCCCAGCTTGGGCTGCTGGTGTCAGCCCAGCTGAGCCTCCCAGTGCAGTTTGTTCCTGGTCCTCACAGTCCCCAGCCCTGGCTCCTGACTTCTGGGCTACCCCATGCCCACGGGGCACAGCAGAGCTGCCCTTGTCCCCATCTCTGCCCCGTGCCCTGGGTCAGAAACAGTTGGAATAGATTACAGGACTTGGCCAAACAGCCAGGGAGGGATCCCCAAATCCTCTGATTCCAGACCCGAGCACATCCATTCCTGCCGGGCTGTGGGGACAGGGGACACACCAGAGCATCCCAGCCCTGAGGCACAGCTCATCAGCAGGATGTGTGTCAAACAGGACTTAATTATATCTGCACGGTGACTTTCCCCCATGTCCTCATTTCCCTGCATCCTCTAAACAACGTGGAGTGTCTTCATCCGCGGTGCAGAGAGTTTTGTTAGCTCAGGCCTCCCGCGCTGGGCAAGGCTCTCTCCTTCCATCAGCATAATCACAATAATGATAAACCAATGAAAACACGCTCTTTTTGAGAGCATCCTTAGGAAGCCCGGGATTCTGGAGAGCTGCCAGCTGCCCTCGGGGCAGGGCTGCGGGCAGGGAGTTCCCGCCTCGGTCTCTGCTTCGCCTCTCAGCTGGTGGAGCATTGCTGAAGGCCGCTGGCTGGGGAAACCACAAATGTCACCCACGTTTGCACACATCTTTATCTGTTTTCCTGTGAAAACATCACGATATGTCTGTGCTGCTGGCAACGCTCAAAACAAAACAAAGCAAAACAAAGCAAAACAAAACAACACAAAACAAAACATCGCCTCTCTGGCAGCTCCCAAATCAAGGAGCTGGGGGCCATGCCAAGGCTGCGAGGCAGGGCTGACCTGCGCGGTCCCTTGGGGAGCACCGAGGGCACGGGCTGAGCCCCAGCAGCCCCCAGGAGGCTGGTGCCTCTCACACCCTCTGCCGCGGTGCCGCTGTGCACGGCCAGATCACTCAGTCGTCGCTGGCCTCGTGTCACCAACTCAGCGCCAGCGAGCCCGACAAATAACTGTTTGCAGCTGTCATTAGCCGAAAACAAGGCGAATCTGCATATGCTTAGTCTTAATTAGGCAGCTTGGCAAGGAGCCCTCGCTCGCTGCTACCAAACAGCCATTTCGCTCACAAAAGGGTGACAGCAGCCCCGGCGTGTGCACACACAGACACACACACACGCAGTGGATGGACAAACGCTGGCGAAGCCTCATCCTGTCCCGGCCCCACGGAGGGTGATGGGGCAGAGGGCACCCGGCCGGAGCTGCTCCATCTACATCCCCAGCCCGGGACCCACGATAGCGATTGCGGAGCTGATGGGAATAAAACCGGAGGAATTTCGCCCCTCAATGCACCATCGCTAATTACTCAACTCTCATTTACCTCTCAAAGGCACGGGCGTTGGCAGAGCTCGCAGGGGCATGTCCATGGAGGACGAAGAGGAGGAGAGCCGGTCTGGAGGGACCCGCCGGGGCGGGCTCTGGCAGCAGCCTGGCGCGGGAGCGGTGCTGGATTAGAGCTTGGAATTTGCGAGCGAAGCCCTCGCTCCGTGGGAAGGGAAACCGAGTCACGGGCTCGGCAGCGACGCGTTGTCCCCTCGTGCCCGGCAGCACCATGCCAGAACTGCCCGAGCTCCGCACAGCATCTTCCTCTTCATCACCATCCTCCTCCTCCTCCTCCAAAACCCTCCCCGTGCCGCCGCTGCCCAGAGGAGCCCGGCACGGCCCCAGCGGCGTTGCTCCATTGTCGTGTGCATCAAGACAGCCGCGACGGGTCTGCCAAGGTGCCACCACTCGCCACGGAGCCGGGACTGTCCCCAGGGGCACCGCGGTTCACTCGGCACCCGGACGGCCGGCAGGCCGGGGCACCGGGGTCCATGTAAGCCTGGGGACGGGCTGCAAGTAAATGCTTGGAGAGTCACCAAATCCTTAGCCAAAGCAGCCCCGAAGGCAGATTTTGGCCAAAGCCATCCCGTTATTCCTAACCTGATGCCCCCCTGGACATGGCAGTGCCAAGTACCTGTGCTGCCTTTGCCGTGCCTGATTTCAAGCTTTATCAATTTACAGCATATTCTGCACAGAAGGGAATTAAAATAAGGCTGGGAATCACCAAAACATTTCACTTTTAATTGAACTAGAGTCCAAGATTATACAACAGGGAGGCCAAATGAAAGACTGACACCCAAGAAGACTCCTCTGCCTGCCATCCTGAGGCAAACACCGGCACAGGGCTGCAGCACAGCACGGCCATGCCACGAAACCTCTTCAACACCTCACCAGGTTGAATTGGGCATCAGGACAGACTTCAACAACAGCTTTCCAGCACAAGATTATATAAAAATAATCATATTACTGGGTTTATGGAGCTATTCCACTAAAAAGTTCAGAATTTGATTTCAGTGCAAGTCTACTCATTAACTTGAATCTCAATAATAAAGCACTTAACACATGCCAGCTCAATAATCCCACTTCCCTGTTTCCTGAATTTTCAATTTCATTAGGCCAAAGCACATGGAGAAGTCCAAAATCAATCCTGTTTTCCAGCCTCACCCTCACAAGCACAGACTGTGCCAAGGAGGACTCTGAGAGTGCTTTTCCTGCGCTCCCACCCTGCCCCACACACAGCAAATCCCCACCAAGCACCTGTAACACTGTCACCCACCTGTGCTTTTTCATTCCGGAAAGCAAAAAATGGGAGCAGATGAACTGGGAATCTGCTTTTTCTTGGGAAGAAAACACCTGGAATTCATCAGGAAGGTCTGACATGAAAGGCACAAAGGCAAAGTCCTGGCAGTGAAATCCAGCAGTGATGCTGGTGTGCTCTTGTTTTACCTTTCAGGATGCACCATCTCTGACCCAGGATGTCTGAGGTGCCGGCTCACCCCCAGTAGAACCAAGATGAATGTCCCTATTTTACCATGTCTGTGCTGCTCAGCCCTCAGGACAGCGCCCCTGCAAGGTGACACTTTCTGCCAGCAGGAAGTGCTGCTTCCCCATACAGCACTACCACGCCAGCCTCTGGGCAAATCCCACGGCCAAGGGCTGTCACTGCTCAATCCAGTAGTCATGGGGCTACCGTGCCCTTAATGACACACCCATTCCCCCCCGTGCTGGCTTTGATAGCTGAACAACACCCCCACTGCCACGTCTTTGTTAAAATTACATCTTTAAATTATCCAGCTAATAATTTCCATCTTCTATCTCTCCTGTCACTGCTCAGAGCAGGATCCTGCCTTTCCAGGCTTCCCTGTCCTGCCCCTTCAGAGCCCCACATATCAGGGCCATCAGGTGTCACCCCCATATCCAACATCAACCAAAAAGTTCTCTTTAACACATCAACACCCGGTGAGCAGCATTGGAAGAGAAAACGCAAATTACAGGGAGTATAACCCCTGTGGGGAAACGTGTGCAGGCAAATTCCCGACTGGTTTCAGCTGGAAGGGACCTTAACGACCACACAGTTCCAAGCCCAAGGGACAATAACTTTCCAAACAAACCGGAACAAAGCAGCCACGTGATAGCTTCGCGTGTAACTTTAAGCAGTCAGTGCCAGTTCTAAGAGGGGCTGCAGCTTTGGGGCCACATCCCACATTCTACCCTACAGACTCCTAGCTCCTTGGCACATGGAGCAGCACACCACCGCCAGCACCTCACCCTCCACCAGGGCAGGTCCTGCCAGTTCTTTAAAAATTAAACCCCTTTTAAAGTTATTTTTCCCACACAATAGTTCCCAGCAAGCTTTTTCTCTGGCACTACTGTTAGAATCCTGGAACAGTTTGGGCTGGAAGAACTTGAAAGCCCACCCAATACCACCCCTCTGCCTTGAGCAGGGACACCTTCCACTAGACCAGGCTGCTCCAAGCCCCATCCAACCTGGCCTTGGACACTGCCAGGAATGGGAAGGGTCGGGATGCTCCCTGCTTACGTGCAACTCCCACTGGAAATCTCACATTTGGTCATTTACTGAAAACTTTTTTATTGTAATCAAAAAGTGACATAACAGGGATGTAATGTATTCTGCATTTCATCCGCCGGTGTTTGGTAACTGGTACCAGCTGCTTCTGCCAGGCAATTAAAAAAAACCCAAATGTGAAAATCTTCACAGTACAGTAAACTCCACCCAAACTAATTAATGGTGGTTAAAAAGAAGATGCCCCAGCAAAACCTTTCATGTTACATGGTCACAACTCACAATTCTGTACAAAATGTTCACTTTTATAAAGCTCTGATGTAAAAATCAAATAATCAAGCAGCAATATTTTAAGTGCAGCACAGGGTCTTTCATGTCATTATTTACAACGCTTGAAGTCGTTTACATTTTAACAAAATTCTTACAGATGACTTAGTAATTAAGTCATTTTTTCATTATCTGTCGGTTTATGTTGTGACAGATTTCACTTTTTGGTCATCTTTCTCTTTATCTTTGCTCTTCTTCGATTTTTTCTTCTTGTGTTTGTGTTTTTGGCTCTTTTCCAATTCTGTTTCATTTCCCACATGTTTCTTATGCTTCTTGTGTTTCTTGTGCTTCTTGTGCTTCTTCTTCTCTTTCTTTTTCTTCTTTTTCTTGCTGTCCTGACTCTCCCCTGAGCTGGCACTGCTGCTGTGGCTCCGTGTCTGGCTCTCGGAGGGGCTGTGGCTGCGGCTGCGGCTGACGCTGGGGCTGCTCTGGCTCTGGCTCCTGCCCACCTCCGTCTGCTCGGTGGGAGCCGGGACTGCTGCCTCCTCTTTCACCTTATCCACAGCCTTTTCCTTCGCTTCCTTGGGCGTTTTCCCTGCGGCCTCCTCTTCCTTTGCAGACACATTGCTCTCGCTGTCGCTCTCGTTGTAGTCTGGCACAAAGGCGGCCTCGTCGGTCTCGCGGGTGAGGTCAGACGAGAGGCGTGCGGCGCTGCTCACTGGCGGCTTTGGCTTCGCCGCACCTTTATCGCTCTGACCCGCCACGTTCTCCTTTTCCACTTTAACTTCTGGCGAGTCCTGTTTCACAGGTGGTTTATTCCCACCTGGCTCTTTCTCCTTATTGCTCTTGACTTCTGGTACATGCTTCTCTTTCTCTTTCTCCTTCTCTTTCCCCGGGTTTTTATCCGGAGGTTTGTGTTCCTCGGCGGGGCGCTTGGAGTCATGCACAGCCTTGTGCTCCGTGGGCTTGCGCTCCCGCGGGGGGCTGTAGCTGCTCCGCTTGGCCTCCACGGGGCCCTTTTTGGGCGGCTCCACACGCTCCTCTCTCGGTTTGCTCTTCTGCACTGCTGTGGAGTCTCTGATCCGGGATGGGGAGTCTTTCCTCCGTGCTGATTCACTCTTCTCATCCCTGCGCTTGGAACTCGAATGCTCCCTGCTGCCATCATGGTCAGACTTCTTGTCTCGGTTGGGAGTGAAGTCCTTCGCAGTGGAGCCACGGCCACTATCGTGTTTCTCTGAAGATCTGCCATCTTTGGAAGATTGAGATATAGTTTTTCCATTTCCTTGCTCAGCTGCACGTTCTGAGTGCTCTTTTTCTGGCTGAACACTGCTCTTCCTCTTCTCAGAACTGTCCTTGTCTGACAAAGAATGATCCCGGTCTTTGGTTTTGCCTTTTTCACTTGACACGGAACTTTTTGAACTCTTGGCATCATGTTGGGTGCTTTCGTAACTCACCTCTTTTGCAGCTTTCTGTGTTTTCTCCAGAGGCTCTGTCTCCTTTTCAGTGTGTTTGAGAGGGTTTGGTGCCTTTGCACTCACAGGTTTGATAACACTGGCAGGTTTTCCTACACTTGGGGGCACCTGGGTGGTGGATTTGATGTCTTCCTCTTCAGACTCAAAGTCATCTTTATCCCACTTGGATTGAGGGACCTGGATCATGATAATGACATCCTCAGCAGGGGCTGTTATGTCATTGTTATACTCCTCCAGGGTCTTAATGACAGTTCGTTTGGTGTCTGGCTTCTCCTCAGGCTTCCTTACAGGGCTTCCCCCAGTGGAACTTGTGCTGGGAGGAAAAACACAGACATTAGTAACGGGATGCACACACAGCCAGCTTTGAGAACATTTTATAAACTGGCTTGTGTTTCAATTCTAAATTCTCAGCATTTTTCCTAAGGATGTTCAATTACGGGAACAGACAAGAGAAGGGCTGAATCCACAGGCTGAGATTATGAGCCATCAATTAATTTAGTATCTTGCTACTATATATTTAATTAACAAAGACACAAGATTATCAGATTAGGGACTGTCTGATCTGGTAATTCCTCCATGTCCTATTTCTCCCAATGGCAGATAAATTAGATATCCATTCTTCTTTCAACATGAAAGCAAGCAATTATGGAGAGGTACAGACAGCCAAAGTTTTATCCCCATGTCCCAGTGTTCTTCCTTGGAAAAATGGACATTTTAAAAGCTTTTTAGACTACCAAGACACTATCTTAAGTCTCCAACAAATGTCTTAAATGTTTTGAGTTTGCATCACCAATGAACTAACCCTACCAGTTTCCTGTGTAGTACAAACTGCTTGTTTTCCTTAACAACATCAGAGTTTGACCCAAGTACAGTTTCACAAGGAAGATTATGGATTATTCCCTCATTTAGCACAAATTCAGCTGTTCCTTTCATTAGGCACCATAAAGAACTGGAGGCACAGAGGAGGAAAGAAAGAAAAGGAAAAGAACTGCTGAGGTACCTGGTGTAATCCACAAGAGTCGAGCTAGCGCCATCAGCTGCCGTCACTTTCCTTCTTGCTTTTCCCTTTGCCTTTTCCGCTTTAACTTTGCTGCTGCTGGGCTCAGGTTTCTCCACAGCTTCTTTTCCAGGTGGCACATTTTCTCCGCTCACAATCTTTTTTCCAGTTTCTCGGTTAAGTTTAATCTTTTTGGACGGGTTGTTAAGAAAAGCAGCTTTATCCTTTTCTGGTGTCCACTCTCCTTTTTCCCCCTCGGGCTCAGCCTTCCCCTTGGGCGATGTTTTCAATTCTGCAGTTTCGGGTTTAGAGGCCTTTGTGGAAGCCGCTTCATGTTCTTTATCAACCTTTTCCTCTGCTTTTCTTTTCCTTTTCTCAGGTTTGGCATCAGAAAGTTTGCTTTTCTCAGCAGGTTTTTTTGACTTATCCTCCTTGCTGGAGGGCTTCTCTACCTTGGCTTCTTTAGGATGCTCTTTCTTTGCCTTCTCCTCCTTGGCTGGTCTGGTTTCTGGGTGATCCTTTGCCACTTTGGGATGAGCCTTCCGTGGGGTACCAACAGCCTTCTCATCCTTCTGAGAGGAAGAGGTTTTAACACTGTCTGTCTTTGGCAGCTCTTCCTTGACTTTTTTCACAGGAGGTTCCGTTCGAGGAGATTTTTCGCGATCGGGGTCTACCTTTTCCTGGGAAGCTTTAGCTGGTTTTGCTACATTGTCTTTCTTCGGAGCAGCCGCCACTTCAACTTTCCGCTTTGTCTTCTCAATCTTCGCTTTTGGCTTATCCTTCTCCTTTTTCTCCTTTTCAGACACTGGTTTAAAAGCAATGGAATCTGCTTCCATGGGCTCATCCCTTACAGGGGTGGCATCATCCCTGCTTGGCAGCATGAATAGAGAGTCTGCTTTAGCATCTTCTGTTGGAACTGGCTCTCTTGGTTTTCTTGCCCCTTCTAACAGCTCAACATTGGGAAATCCTTCATTCTCATCCCCTTTTCTTCTCTTCCGGTGTTTTTTATGTTTATTGCCTTTGCCATCTCCCAGTGGATTTTCCACCTCCTTCTCTTTTGATTTTGTAGGATCTTTGATGCCATGGCTCTCTCTCCCAGGCTTTTCAGGATAGTTTCCAGCTATATTACGATTCCTGTGGCTCTGCCCAGCGGGATACTCCTCCCTCCGTCCCCGAGCATACGGTGAATTCTCTCGTCTGGTCCCAGGTGGGCCAAACCTTTCTGGAGAGAAGTTCTCTCTGTTCACCGGAGGCCGGGGCTGAGCGCCCACAGCATAGCCCTTGTAAAACTTCTCGTACCACTCTCTGTAGTTCCTCTCCCACTCTCTGTATCTCTCCTTCTCAAAGGGGTCTCTGAAGTCCACCGAGCGGCCATAGTAAGCCTTCATGTCATACGGGGGGACCTCTCTGTAGCGGTTGAAGTACTCGCGCTCAGCCTCGCCCTGCGGGACAGTCCGTTTGGTGGGGGACTGGCCTCTGAACACCGGAGACCTGGAGCGGGAGTGGTAGCGCCTGTACGGGGGCGAGCGGGAGCGGGAGCGGTGATAACCGTGGGACCGTGACCGGGAGCGGTAGTTCCGACTCTTCCCTTTGCCTCGTCTCTGATACGGCGGCGACCGCGAGTAGGAGCGGGAATGGGAGCGGCTAAAGGAGCGCGAGTAGGAGCGGGAGCGCGACGAACCTGAGCGTGACTTGGAGTAGGTGTATGAGCTTCTAGAGTAAGATGAAGCACTATAGGGTGACTTGGACCTTAAAAAAACACAACACAAAAAAAATAAATGAAGTTAATTCCTAACAGTCATTCTCCTCAAATCTTTTCCTCCCACATTTACTTTTTCTTTCCTCTCCACATGCTTATGTCAAAGCTTCTTTCAGCTGCTGACATAAAGCTACTGCAAATTGAAGAACTTGATAACACGTAAAAGTTTCTGCTCACAAGACAGAACAGCTGCTGCTTTGTTAGTGTCAGAACACACAGAAGGGTCAGTCCACTTCCACTCACTCTATCACATGAGCTACCAGAGCTACAGACAGATTTCAGGTGGTTACACTGGCCTCTACTGGTACGGGAACACGCACATTTGTCACTACTTGGCAACCACATGCAGTGCAAATCATTTTTGTTGCAGTAAGATGCAAAAAGAGCAAATCTGAGTGGCTACAGTGCAGAATCAGACATTGAGAAAACACCACTTGGCCTGAAGACAGCAAAGCCCAATGTTAAAACGCCAGCTCGGTCTAGTTATCTTCACCCTTTTCTGGGAATTTGGATAGTATGCACAATCCTAATACTGCAAAGGACTTACAGACAGGCCTGTGGAATCCACACTGCCAGGCAGGTGTCCCAACATCCTGCACATCCCTCCAGCTCTAGCCAAGGCAAGTGATGGCATTCCAGGAAAAATCCCATCTAAAAGCTTCTAACCTCAGTCTCTAGTCACATGCCCCAGTGCCATGACTGGGAAATCTCCTGACAGCAATGCTAACAACTACTCCTGCCCAAGGGATTTCTGGGGACAGAAAACAGCAGCTACCCTCATGTTTTTCTTCTACTACTTTTTAATGAATCATTTCACATGATTCATAAGTTCATTAGCATCATTCCTCCTCTCCAAGTCCCTCACCAATTTCAGATTTCCTTACAAGTAAGTCTGAGCTTTTAATTCCCAAGAAAAGTTTAACAATGTCAACAAACAAGTGAAAGCCCCCAGTCTGCAGTCCAGGTTCAAACATCTCATGTATCCACATGAGATGGAAAAAATCAGAAATAAGGACAATTTCTCTCACCTATCTCCTCCAAACTGCTTGGAGTGCTTGGTTACAATCAGAATAGCGAGACACTGAAAATCCAGCCCTTACAGCTATTCTGTTCCTGGCCTCCTCAGGGCTGTCATGCAGTGAAGGACACCACTGCAGATACACCTTAGCAAAACAGACCCTTAACACTCCTTAGTGCCTGCTGCCCAATGCTAATTCAGTCACCTGCAATCTCTGCCACACTGGAGTCAATAACCTGCATATGACACTCCTGCCACTGCTCATCCCTCAATCATCCAATCCATCTAACGACAGGGAGGTGGAGTGGAACTCCTCCTGATTCCTCTAGACAATCTGCTTCTCCATTACGGACATGTAAAGCAGTTACCTGGAAAACGAACGCCTACGCTCCTTTTGAATCTTTTTATATTCCATCAATTCCTTAGCAAAATCATTTGTAAACTCATCAAGTTTGGACTTTTTCTTTTCCCTGTTAAAATAAGTTTGACCTTTATTACAATTATAGTTTGACCTTTATTACAAAAGACATCAAGAAACAAAACATGGCCAATATGAGAAAATGTTTACTGCATGCAATGCAAAAGGTGAACATCCTATTTAAGCAAAAACAGTTCCTACAGGTTTTAGGAAAAGTTTTAGAATTACATTTGTCTTGGTTTAGCTTTGCATATTTACCATCTGCAATGAAAAAGTATACTGGAAGAAACACTATGTCCCTTTTGCTTAGGTCAGACGCACTTTAGCGTAACCGCAGTCCAATACACTCCCCCGATACAGACATGAAAACAAGGCAACGTTAGCGAGCCAAATACTTACTCCTCTTTAAGCCTCCGTTGCTCTCTGTAAAACTCCTCCCTAGAGAGAGGAGGTGCTTGTGTCGTTGGGATGGTGTTTGAATGAGCCGCTGGCACTGCTGTTGGGACCCAAGCTGATGACATGTTTGCAGGAGCTGGGGGATATCCGGGAGGGGGGACAGTGTACCCAGCGGATGGAGGCTGCCCAGGTGGAAACTGAGGAGGAAACTGTGGTGGTGGTACCCCCGGAGGAAGAGGAAGTGCATGGGGTGGTGGAGGATACAAGGGAGGTGGAGGCACAGGCACAAAGACTGGTGCTGATGCTGGCAGTGATGGGGCCTGAGTCCTTTGGGCACGGTCACTGTGCGGGCGTCCTCGATTTGAACTTTAAAGAAACCCAAAAACACGTGTCACTGTTTGTCACAGCCTGCCCTGAGCGTACAGAGGAAAGCGAAGCAGCAGCACGGTGGGAGCACTCCTGGTTCTCACTGGTCTCCGGCTTTCTGGTCACTTGAGACTACACTCAGTCCTGGACGCCTCGTACTTGCCTTGCACATCCTCGCCCCAGCAGCTCCCTCAGCATTCTCTCCTTACACTCAGCTTTGGGACTGTGGGCGACGCTGCCATGAGACCCCCATCTCCCACGAGCCAAGCACCCACTGCTCCTCTGCCCCTCCTGGGTACACTTTGATCTCCACAGTCCCGAGCTTCCAAGCACTGCACAGGAATTAACTCACCTCTCAGACCTCTCCTAAGCTCTCCCACATTTGCTTCCTGAGCTCCTGTGTATTTGGCCTGTTCTTGTCTCTGAACTGCTTTTTTTCTTGTTTAGTGGATTTGAGATTTTAGATAATCTGGGGGATGGATCCTGGATTTTGTTTTGATTTATCTTTCTGACTTTATAAAAACAGTGACCCTTACAACCTGGCTGTAACAAATCTCTAACAAATGAGGACTGATTTGACACTGCAATAACAGATAAACAGGCTCCTCTCTCCAATGAGAAAAAGCAGGTTGGCATTTTGAGATGACTAAACTGCAGAAATATAAAACTATCATAAAAATAACAGCCTCTAATTTTTCAATAATTTTCTCAATCAGTATCAACTAAGTTGTTAAAGAAAGAATGTTGGAGGCTGATTTCTACTGGGAAATCAATTTCTTCAGCCCTATTCAGTCAGTAATCAAAAGGGTGCTTTTCCATCCAATCTTTTAATTACATTTGATTTTTACATGTAATTTTGGTTTCCTCAAAAAGTGTTCATTATTCAGAATCTTCTTTTCAATTATGTACTGGAGTTTTATTTTTCAATAATCTCACTGTAAGCACAGGTCCCCTTTGTTAAAGCTAATTTAAATTAAGCCATTTGAAAATTAATTACCACTTGTATTCTCCACAACTATTATTTCATTATAAATCAGCTGTTGTCTAAGTGATGTGTTACAGATTAATTTAACCAGTTACAACTAGTAATACATTGAATTTCTGTTGAATACTTACAGTTCCCAGCCTGGCCGGCGAAGTGCACCAGCTCTCATTGGATGACCTGTTGCAGCAGGGACAGGAAAAAAAAAAATCCCAGTAAGTTTATCTGAAGACAATTTTTTAGAAGAAATTCTAAAATTGTAGTTTCTTACCAGTTGTGGGTATTGATTGTCCTTGAGGGCCCAGAAGACTTGGTATCGCTGGTTGTCTCAGTACAGGAACCTGATAGCCCTTGGGAATAAATGCAACAGTCACAAAACAAGCTCTACTAGAACATAAGAACCATTGTATGAGTTGAAATAAAATTTACCTTCTCTTCCAACAAACTGCTGATTGATAAAGGGGAAGATTTGGAAAGCTCAGCAGCAGTCATCAGAGCAGGAGGCAAAACAGCATCAGCATCGCTACAAAAACAACACATTTTTTATTATTGAAACTCTGCTTTGAAGTGAAATATAATACATATTTTGAAATATAAAGTCCAAGGAAAGGCTGATTTCACTTAATGAAAAAAATATTTTAAAATAATCACCAGATTTACACCTGTGAAGTTGGCAGGCTCCAGAGGAAGCACTGCTGAGGAGTCTGTTTGGATATTGCCACACAGAGAGCAAGCTCTCTGGAAAAATATTTGGAAGATACAAGAACTGAAATTCCATTAGAAAATGTTTCTGTGCTGGTTCAGAGACTGCCTTAGAGGCTCCTCTGAATTGTGATCCTTGTACTGATGGCACAGCTGAGCTTGGCAGCCCTCTGGACACAGTGGCTCCATGCATCCAAGGCAGCAGGATTAAAGGATATAACCCTTAACACTGGTACAGATTTTTGCATGGAAATATTATTTCTTCAGTACTAAAGAGAAATTAATGAGACACTGAGGTCTGATGGAACTCAATGGCTACTCTAGGAATGACTGGCCACTTCAAATCAGAAACAGTCCCTCCTTCAGGGCAAACCTTCGCTGAATGACTGGTAACAGAACCAAACAGAAATACTGCCAAGAAAATTCTTGCATGAGGTACAGGTTCTACTTACCGAAGTGTCCTCATTCCAAGTAAAAACAAAATCACAACTTCCACAACGACCTGCAGCTGTCACTAATGATACGTAAGGTACTAGATGGGAAGCTCAAGAAAAATCTAACCTAAGCATTTTGATTTCTTTTATATTCCTGTTGATCTCCACATTTCCTTACCGAAAAGGTCCATCTGGCTTTTCCCCACGGAGAGAAAGGGACACTGCTGGAGGGAGATCAGAGACAACCACAGAAGACGGATTCACTGGCAGCCCAGCTGCCATGGATGGCCCAGGGCCCAAGGATGAGAGGGCGGAGCGGGAAGCCAGGGAGGCCAGTGGGATCATGAGCGGGTCCTGCTGCCTGGCCATGGCCGGCCGCATCAGTGGCTGCAGGTTGCGCGTTATCGTTTGCCGCATCAGGGGGGGCGGTGGCGGTGGTGGTGGAGGTGGCAGCTGCTGCTGCTGCTGTTGCTGCTGCTGCTGCTGAATCTTACGGAGCCTTTTTGTGTAGCCAGTTTCATTTTTGAAGTTGTTGACAGCCTAGAGATAGGGAAACATGCTTGAAAAGGTGATAATAAACTTCAGTAGAAATATGAACAAAAGCAACCTTAGAGGTAAATCACTGTGTTCCTGTAAGTGCTATTAATTCTAAACCCAACCAACACAGCTATGAACACACCCTGTCAAACTCTGGTATCAATGACTGGTACCTCAGAGTCTCGGGATTAAAAGTACTTTGCTGTTAACACCCAATTTGAAAGTGAGGACATCCCATTAAACAGAAGTGTGTCCTGAACTTGCCACATGGTCTCTAATGAGCCAGAGGCTTCTGTAAAAACAGATAATGTATTTGAAAAGTAAACTTAGCCTTGTTTAGTTCAGCCTTGCTTAAGGAGATCTAAACTAATATTTTTGTCCCTTTCAGCTCTTTACAAATAGATTTTTCTAACAAAGAGTTCAGGCTAAAGTCACATTACCTGGCGTAGAAACTTGTTGGCGATTAAAGCATCGGGAGAAACATCTGTCTGATGGCAGGTAGGGCATGTGTGTTCCTCAGACTCCAGCAGTGCTGTTCTAATACCTGGGAATAATTAGAATATCAAAGTAGTTTTTAGCCAAACTGAGCAAACTTTTTTGGTTCTCATTAATTACAAAAACAAACATATGATTAAAGGGGGAATATGGTCTTGAATGGAAAGCATGAAGCTGTAAATGCTCTGTAGTGCAAAAAATTGGCACAGGAACAGGTTGCCCAGAGAAGCTGTGGCAT
Organism: Corvus cornix cornix; assembly: GCF_000738735.6. NCBI lineage: Eukaryota > Metazoa > Chordata > Aves > Passeriformes > Corvidae > Corvus > Corvus cornix. The sequence goes on along the minus strand of NC_046344.1, from coordinate 8,543,161 downwards.
CCCTGGAAGTGTTCAAGGCCAGGTTGAACGGAGCTTGGAGCAACCTGGTCTAGTGGAAGGCCTCCCTGACCATGGCAGGGAGGTTGGAATGAGACGAGGTTTAAGGTTCCTTCCAACCCAAACCATTCTGAAATACTACAAAAGTTTCTAGCACACAGCAGAGGGTCAATATTTCACTGTGGTAATACGCAAAGATGCAGAGCAGACTGGCATGTGACATCTCAGCTGGTCTTTTTTCCACTCTAGTACAGCAAGAAGTCATTCCATGTTAATGAATAAAACACATTTCAAAAAACCATGAGGAGGTTTGAGTTCTGAAGGTTTTAACCAGCTCTAGGGAAGAATGTGGATGAAATGCCTCAATCTCGGTTCTTTGTAGACCGCAGTAAGTGCCCAAAGTTGCAGACAGAATTCTGTGTGAGGGAAAGGGCTGTGGACAAAATAAATGCATTCAATATCTAATACTGCAACCACCTGCACTAATATGCACTCGCCTCATCCTCTTCCTTCTGCAGGTAAAGAGGATTTAACTAAATACTTAAGGAGTGAAAAAAGCTTTCTGCCTTTTTTTCACCATCTACAAAGAGTCTTTCCCTGTTCAGGACACGCTGGAGTATTCAATAGAACTAACACAGCAATTTCCTTATCTCCTATTTCTGCTCTCAGAAGATCAAATATGTTTGGAACTAACAAACCTGGCAGTAACACTTACATTCATCACAGTAACTGTTTCCACAGCAGGGAATAACAACCGCATCCGTCATTATATCCTTACAAATGAGACACAACAGCTCATCTGGAATAGGATCATCTTCTTCTGAGGAGGAGGACGGCTCCTCGGGTAGAAAGGGAGGCTTCTCCTTCTTTCCTATAGCATAAGCTTCCCTGGAAGTAGGGTGGGGAAAGCAAAAGAAAAAAGTTAAAGGGAAAACTCTTCCAAGCTTCGAATTTTATCAAAGATAGATAATATGTGGAATTCTTCTCCCTCTCCATCAGCCTTCCTAAACACAGCTGTTCAATTTGAACTACTTTTCTATAGCCCTAACACAAGACGAGGGAGGAAGGAATTCTCCTGCTGAACTATCCTGTTCATCGGATCAACTAAGAAATCAGTTCAGACTAGAAAAATGTATGACAGCTCGTATCAGGTGAAATGAATCCCAGCTCTCCTTTGCCAGAGGCTAAATGTAAATTGGAGGATCAGGATAAAGCTGGTCTCTCAGTAATTACATTTTCTAACTGAAAGAAGTCTGTGTTACAGCTTCCAAAAAAAGACATCCAGGAGAGAAAATCAGAAGGGTTACCAAGTGTATTTTAGAACAGCCACTGTGCTCAGCACACACAAGTGTTTTCCTAGTTTATAGCAACAGGAAAACTTGAGCCTGCTTCACATCTGAGGGAGGGAATCACAGTCCAACAGCTGCTTTATTACACTTTACATGAAACCTTTGAAAGACAAACTAGAAGCAAAATGAGCTCCCAGAGAGAACAATCCCAATTACAAACCCTGCTGAAACGTTCTGCAGAAATAGTCTCAGCACACCTCACATTTAACCAGCTCCCAGGGGTGTGAGCAGCATGACCCCTTATTTTAATGTCAGGCAGCAGCATGGATTTTAAAGTTGAGATACGGTGCCAACGCTTCCTCCCCACAATTCCAGATGTTGGCCGATGTGGCTGCACCGCCACTCGCACATTTCTGCCTGCTTTCTCTCATTCCATTTTTGGATCAGTCCAACCAATCCCATACTTACGCATCTATGGTTGGAATTGCGTATTTCCCAGTGTTGGTCAGCATGGCACCCTTTGTGTTGGGGTCCTTCACCTCCATCATAAAACTTCTTGGAATTCCTGTGCTTTTTTTAATTCTGGGAACAGACTCGAAATTTTTGTCCTGTTAAGAAACACACACATATCTCAAGGCCCACACTGAAAATGAGATTTCAGTGACTATTTTAAGCACAAAAGCTTTTAACCCCCTCCTCTTACCTAGCATGTTGGACTAAAATACTCTTTTCCCTAAACAAATACAGCCAGGGTGTTCCAGAGGCTGGAGCAATCTTTTGAACTCACTGACATTCTTTGGCTTAACTACAGGTTCCTTAAGGGTGAAATCCCCCAAACCTGCTCCTCCTCCAAAGAGCAGCTCAGAGGGAGCTGGATTCAGGACTTGGAGAAACTTATTTTGAGATATATCAAGCTATACACAATGCTTCACATAGAAAGATCTACGGGAGTATTTAGTTCCTCTGACCTAGCAAAAATAAAATTTTACATTTATAATTCCAGTTTTTTCTTGAATCCAAAGGTTTTTGCAACACTGCCATGTGACCTCTGTATTTCACACCAAAAGATACAGTTCTTACTGTGAGTATTCACATGTTTGTTATGTAACTATCCAGGTAAAAATTAAAAACCGAGCACCCCTCCAAGTCCCCCAAATCTTACCCCATTAGTTGGACAGTTCTTTATGTAGTGCCCAGGTTTGCCACAGCGAAAACAGGTGTACGAGGGTGGAGGTGGCCCCACAGGTTTCTTCATGTAACTACAAGTTTTTGGGGAAAAAAAGGAAAAGAGATTAATGTGTCTCTCTTGTTTAAAACAAACCATCTGGACAATTTTCACATCAATTTCAAAGAACAAGTTTCACATTAGCAACACTTACTTGACTGGATCATATTCATGGCCAGACTGTGTCATCATAGCTTTTATTTTATCCTCCTCGGAAGCATTGGCTTCAGCCAGATTGGCAGTCTGTGCAACAGGTAATTATTTGACACACACATTAGAAACACATTTAAGCCCACACAGCCCAAGACAACACCACTCATCCAATCCTGTAAAGAGCAGCACTACACTAGCTGAGCTTGCATGAGAGCAGCTGCTTATACCAAACAGATTTGTACTGAAGATGGTCTGGGGAGTCCTTATGCCATGACATGATGTTTATGTGCCTGAGAACCTACTAGAAAAGAGCACTCTTGGGCACTCAAACCTTAGGCTCTGTTTGTACCTTACAGCAAGACTTGTGTAACCAATCCAATTTCCTTCAGAGGACTGAAACTATGTGTAGATAAACCACAATATCCAGTATTTTTACACTGGATCCAGGATTTTTAAGCTCCAGACTATATGCAGGAGAAGCTCTCCACTGGAAAAGGAATTAAGATGGATACAAGCAGCATTATTTACATTTTGCAGTATTAAAAGGACACAGAACTGCCGAGGTGGGGCAGTTAGGTTTGCTTGCTGAAACTCAGCTTCAGACACACAAGTATTAAAAGGACGAAAGGCTTAATCCCTCAGCAAGGCAAAAGATTCTTTTCAGCAGAAATTTGATCATCAGGAGCTGCAGGCAGTCCAAACTGCATGTTCCCCCCTCCTAACTTCTTCCTGTGAAGTGATTTAACCACAGTGAACAAAACCTGCAGTTTTTTTCCAGTTGACTATGTCCTTTTAACACACAAATTGTAATATAAACCTTCTGCACAACTAGATCTTCAAATTACTGAAGCCAGACGATTTTTAAGTTACATTTGTTCAAATGTTTTTATTACACACTAGTCCAGATACAAGCAGGGTCTAAGGGAGTGACTGTAAATGACTTGGGCCTTCAAGCACCTATCACTCAGCTCAAGCACTCATGGTTTGGTTTTGTATGCATTCATTCACAAAAGCAACCAACTAGTTTCAACATTTTATTAAATGGTTGTTTCATATACACAGTGTTTCTCCACAGTAACAGAATCCGGATCGCCAGCTATGAAATCATTTCCATTAACAGTTACAGAAAGCTTTACAGATAATACTTGACTAATTTGTTTGAACCCAAACGGTTTACAAAACACATCCAAAAGCCACAAAACATTAGTAGGAATAGACCAAAATTCAAATATGGCATTTCATACATAGTAATAATCACCAGAGAACTGTTAACACATTGCCTCCGTGCTGAGCTGGGCTGCACTGAGCGGTTAGAGGGAGTAACAGTGCTGAGCCGCTTGGTGTCATCTTCCTGCATTTTTCTGAAATACTTAAATTTCCTCAAAAGCTTAAATGTGTAGCCCCACCCCTCGGACAGCTTTGCACATTTTAGAGTAAAACTTCACATGAGGTTACAGACCCGAGGACACATTTAGGGACAGCACTAATGGGGACCAAATCTTTTGGTGGCTACCTTCCAAACTAGAGATATTTATATATACAATGTTTTTGGGATTTTTTTGGCCAAATGTACACAGTTTAATTTCTGTTATGAAGAGGGAAAAAGTTACCAGTGGGAAGAGATTTCTTTTTATTAGAAATGAACAAACTCCAGCCTTTATTTTGAGGACAAAGAACTAGCTGCTCTGCCTCAGGCCCTGCCTTCTCTACTGCCTGTAGCTTTAGGGACTGGTGATTGAGCACTTGCCTGTCCACACAGTGCAGTCACTAGTGCTTTCCCAGACAAATTACACATTGGTGAGCAAAAATGCAAGCAGTTCCCGAGCAAAACATGGCATTACAACAGTTTCAGAAGGTCACAGCTGCTCAGATGCCACACATACACATTGGTATATTCCTATAAACAATGAGGTACATTTACGCAATTTACACAGTCTGCGTTCAAACAAATTAGATCGGGTTGTCCACTGTATAGATCCCACAATTTATGGAATTGTGCAGCATTCAGAGAATGGGTCTGTAACTATGACTAGGGATTCAAAATAGCCATGCAATTGTCCATGGTACAGAACCGCTTCTCTTGTGGCTGGTCACACCCCCCTGGAATGTCCGTAACTTACAGCCAATTAAATTCTTCTGTACAAACTGGGTTAGTTTCCAACGCAAAATTAATGAAACGTATGAAAAACGGTAAAACAGCTTCTGAAGAGCTTCTTCTTTGTGTCTTGAGGATGAGTAATACTGCAACATTATGCTGAGGCTGATAAGGTACTCCCCTTCTATCTTCCCAAACTGGGAACTACTCTTTACAGGATAGTATCAAAATATACACACATTTTAAAGTTGAAATAAATACTTTAAATTAATAAAAATTAAAGGGGGTTTTCCAATTACAACAGTTATCCACCTATAGATCACAGTATCAATTTAAAAATAGGAAGCAAACACTTTTTAAAGTATTTGACAAGAATATATATATACCTTAGTAAGCTGGGCCAGAGAAATAGATGCAGAAGAGTCATCAATCTGTTCACAAAAAATTAAACACATATTCAAGTTCTACAGTCAGAACACAGCAATAGTTAACCACTACTATAGTCTGAATGTCTGCACAATATCCCCCTGAGTGTCAACCAGATGCAATCCCAACCCAGTGTAATTTGTATTTATTCAAAACAAAGTCCAAATCCATGATGGCTTAAGAGTATCTACATACTTATGAGAAAAAATTAAAATAACCAACCCCACTGGAGATCTACTTTTTCAAAAGGGTAAGGAAGCCGTCATTTTTCAGTTAAAAAGGACTTTAAAAACTATTTAAGTTTAATTGAGGAAGAAGTATCACTCCAGGTAACTTAATATTAGTGTAGTTTGTAAATGAATCAGTGAATGTCTCATCATTTCTAAATGCACACAGTGATGATTTTGTGAACCCACATTTGCCTGTCAGAATGAAGGCCAGGCTCAGCAGCCCTGAAACACACACCCTGCCCCTCCTGTCAGTACCCAAATAAAAGCCAATCGAGAACAGCAGCCACAATCTGCCACTTTGTCTGGAAAAAAAACAACTGCTTAAATCATTTACATAAAGGTGTTTATAATGACGAAGTAGACTTTATATAAAAATTATGAAAACAGATTTCTTGTATAAGACCACAGGCCCTACCACCAAATCAGTTTGGAAAGTGTGAGAATTTAGATTATTCCTTGCAATTAGACCAAACCTGATCTTTAACAGCAGCCCAGTGCTAAATGAACAAAGGAAAGTACAAAGCATACTCTTGATGATAAAAACATGCATTCAGAGCACAAGCCTGGAACTTTTGTCTCCGTTCTTCTCCTCCCAGCTGTCTATGGAACAGCTCTCAGGAATGAAGTCCTCAGGCTAAAAGCCAGAGAACTAGTGCTGAAGAGCAGTTTTACCACAAGTAAAGAGGTTAACTCGATCTAGTTGCTTCTGCAGTACATTGAATTATATCCCGCCATGAGCAGGACTTGAGCTAGCACAACAATACCAGAAAGACACCTGAATCACTGCTTATTACCTCTAAATTGCTCAAAAATGTAGAATAAAAATTCACAATTTGAACTGAACAGCTCTCCAAGAAGTCATGAAACAGGTCAGCAAAGAGATTAAAACCTTTCCTTAAAAAAGGTGTTGTTCTTTACTACCTAATGTAGTGGAGAATTCGAGAGAACAGTTTTAGCAGACTCTGGAAAAAGTATCTCCATGCAAAAGATGATTCCTCACACCAGGAAGTTGTTTCTCTTCTGTGTTTTCATGAAAGCACACAGAGCATTCCTGTATTACTGACTACAGAGCTCTTGAAAATATGTCTTTGGAGAGGAACACAGAGATCTAGACAAAAAGACCTTCATTCCTCTGCAAGTCTTACCACAAGATTCACCTCTCCTTCTTTCCAGAATGCTTTGTACCTAGTTCTGTTCAAAAGGAGGTCTGCACAAGCATTTTGAAGCTTCATGCTCCATATGCCACTCTTTTACATGTGAAAAAGCAGGCCAGTGTTCTGTCAGGGCAGGCACAGCTATAATTTTGTGGGTTTTTTCAGAAACAAACAAGAAATTAGGAAACCTCTAGCGCTAAATGGTCTAGTACTGACCAGGAACTAAAACACAACAGTTAATAAACTATTAATTCTTTCCTCTATTTTTTTAGGAAGCTGCTATTATACAACCTGCAGGCAATAGTCTAATTTCTTAAAAGAGGTGATATTGAACAGTTATCAAAAGCAGCAAACAGATAATTAATGTACTCTTCAGTGCATTTGCCTATGGCCATTTTTCAATGATCCTATAGTTTTGCCTATTTTTTTTTTCCTTTTAAATTTTGTATTGAAGTATTTCCCGGCAGTCCCTCAAAACAGTCAAGTAGAAACAAGATCTCCATGAACTTGTAGGCAAACCTAAGACAACAGTGCAAAATTATTGTAAAACTCCCCCAAAAAACAACCCAGAGAAAGTAACCCCCAAACCCTAAACTCAACAGCCAATGTTTTAACTCTCATGTCATGCAGCAGACTGAACAGAAACTAACATGAAGCCAAGTGGGCAAGGGGACAGAAAAGAAGAGGAAAAAGCTGATCTCACTGCTGGAGTGCTACACTGAAATTACAGGGCTTTCCCCAAACCCCACAGCCTGGCTACACTACGAGTTCAGCCAGGGAAGCTCCCAGTTGCACCTGATGGTGCTAAACCAACAAGGACAGCTCGGCCCTTCCGCAGCCTCCGAGGAGCCTGGAAGGTACTGAGACACTGACCCTAAAGCAGAAAGGCCCCATGCCCTGGCTTTGGCTGTGCCAAGGGTGGAATGACAGCTGGCAGAAGAGTATGACAATGAAGAAATACTAAAAAGAAGACACTTTTGTGTATCCTTTAAAAAAAGAAATCTTAATGACTTTAACTTTGCAGCTTTACTCTCCATCAGTAACTGATGAGATTTACTCCAACTACATCAAGACCCAGCTTCTGTTCTGAAATACATGCAAAAATATGTGTATTACTAAAAAAAAAAAAAAAAAAAGGCAAACAATCCCCCCACACCAAGACCTGAGTTAGCTTTAAGAACAAACTATTTGTGTCTCCAGCCCCAGAAGCTGCTGAGGCTGCAGGGCTTTTCCAGTGAGAGAGGGCCTGTACAGAGGGATGCAAGGCTTCCACCCTCCCAGACCAGGGACAGTCAGAGCACACCAGGGAATGGCTCTGCTTTGCTTTTCCTTCCCTGCTGTTAGTTCTTACTCACCCTAAGTCTTCCCTCCCACTCTGGGATTTTTCCTTTTTTGACACATCTACATTAGCTTATGGTAAGATGCTACTGAGCAATGTAATACAGACATGCCAGGGAACACACGAGGCTAAAAGAATGTTAACTTTATTTATGAACATGTGGTTTGTGTTTATACACATGCTAGTAAACAAAAAGAAAAAGAACTGTTTTCAAGAAATAAAAACCCATCTGAATTAGATCAAATACTATAAACGTGGTTTACATAAATGCATTACATTAACTGCTAGGGTCACTGGGCCAGTTCAGCTAACTCCAACTCACAATGAGAGGCATTAATCTCCAAAAGGAATTTCAATCAATCAGCAATAGAATTATGGATGTTACATTTAGTGGTTTTAGACCTACACAGAGCAAGTTATCAATTTGAGGTTAATTGTTTCCATGGGAACCAGAGGCTGTATTCTTCCCAGAACACAGCCCCAGAGTTCAGGAATTTCTAGATTAAATTACCCTAATAGCTGATCAAGTGATCAGAACCAATGATCCAGGGTTAGTGTAATGCCTCACACCAGTCTAGTGAAGGAGAAGCAGTTATACTTAAAATAAAGATGAAAAATAAACCCCACCAAATAGTACTTTGATACTCTAAGGACTATTGGAAAAGCATAGTTGCACACAGTACTGACCCAAGTGGCACACCAAGATCTAGCCCATCACCAGGCACGGATTTCTGTGTGGGATTATATGTTAGCAGCGGAACAACAGTGTTTGCAAACCTGAAGGAAAATGCTGCCCCTTTTCCAAATGTGAATTCCAAGTGGTGGTATACTAAAGAAAGGCTTAACCTTTGGGAATTACAGCAGCAGCCAATCCTGGAGTCACCCAGATCCAAAAACGTGCTGCAGGCAGATGTTAAGAAAAGTGACAGGGATTTCACTCCACGAATGCCCCAGGCTCTAACTTGGTGCCAAAATTTGTGTTTCATATTGTCATTTGCAGACTGTTGAACTAAACTGCTTCACCAGATAAAGAGGGGAGATCAAATGCAGGACTTTAGAATACCACTCTGTGTAGCAGCGATATTGAAATTCACGTCAGGCTATTAAAGACATTTCTGTACTCAGGGGGGCCCAAACAATATCACTTCAATTATACAGTTTTAGGAACAAATACCCAAATATTTAAGGACACAAGAAGGAATCATTTAGCTGCACAGAACTGTCCTGAAAACATCTGGGATATGCTGGGCTTGGTATTTGTTTGAACCCCCAAGTCAAAAGTACGGAACAGCACCAAGTTTCACAATAATGATTTCTCAGTGGTTTTTGATAACATTTTCAAAAACCATTAGGCAAAAAAAAGGTATTTAAAAACAAAAGCTAAGTGATACAATGTGAAAATGGCAAAAAATACACTCCAAACAGTTTTTATTGCAAGAAACAAAAAGCACACAACAACCTATACAAACATACATATCACTAGCTATAGACAGACAGATGTAGAACATGGTACCATGTTCAGTGTGCAAACCTCGAGCCTACAGGATCTGGAAACGATCATACATTATCTGTACAACACAGAGTCATACAGGAGAGATTCTGGCATATTCAATATGAAATACAATGCATTACTAGGCACAAATACCAATATTCACATTAGAACTCTGCAAATGATGGCATTACCCAGTTTTTACTATGCTGAATCAAATACAATGTATTTACAACATACACTAGGTTTTACTGTAAAATATATTAAGTTAACGTTTGGCAAGTTAATAAAAGGCTGCATTGTTTAGAATTAAGTGCAGTGTGTAGGAAAAAAAGTGTGAGATTGTGTTTTTACATACTGCTTTTGATGTTCCACTCACTGGCTCACTTCGACTTCTAGAAGAAGAAATAAAGGTGATCAGAATTTAAAACAAATCACTTGTACCCGACACAAAGATTCCAGAATCTGAACATCACAACATTATGCTCCAATACTCTAGTGCATGTGGATATTTATTTGTAACATAAACTGTTCTCTCTTGGTACATTCAGTGCAACTAAAAAATCCCCCCAAATCACATTTGTACATTGTGACAAATTACTCAAGACTTACAGATCTAGAACACAACAGTGCAAGAGGAGGTCCTCATATATTTTGTCTGCTCTCTAAGTATCAAACCCATGAAGTCTGTACTAGAGTTCTGTGTTCTTAAATAATCAATCATCGAAGCATGGGGCAGCTTTGGCCAACACGTACATCCCTGGTATCACACACAGGTACCAGATACAGGGCTTCTGTTTCTATGAAAGAACAGTGATAATCTACAAGTGCAAGTTTGCTCAAGTGAAAAGCACAGTCACGTGACAAAGGGGCAACATAACAGTGTCAGCAGCACAGTCTCTAGAACAGTGTTTCTTTGTGGAAGCCCAAGCACTGTGTTCAGAGATCTACTATATTTAGCCATCAAAGTGCCAAAATATTAAACATGTTACATATGCTATATTGACTAAAAATAGTAGTAGAAATGTCACCTGAAAGTAGTTTCTAGGATTTTGTGCGATTTAGGAGTCCTGTGACAAAAAAAAAGGTCTTAATTGCCAGAATTTGCTATAAGATAATCTTGAATATGTTACAATATTTTAGGAAATATGTATCACATTTGAAAACTTGCTGAGATTCCACATACTCGTTGGTCTGGACCTGCATGCTCCTCATCATGAACCACACATGCAGCCACTGAGAGAGTTAACAAACAATCCACGCATCATCCAAAGAGTCCCATGAGCAGAAGCAATGCAAAGCCTGCTGGGGAATTCACATGCCAATGGAGAGGCTCAGCTTCCTGCCACGGCTAAACCCCCAGGCTCCCAATTATACCTCCTGAAGGTGAGGAAGTACATGGAAATACTTTTGATTACCACACAGTAATCAAAAACAGTTGCTTCAGCCATTTACTTTAGGGTGAGTAATGCCTTTCTGAAGGCCTCTCCACCATTCCAGCAGACATTCCCCATCCCCAAACATTAACCAGCCTATCAGTGGTTTCTGTGGTGTTTCCAGGTGAGGAACAGAAAGCTCATCTGCCTGGTTAATTTTCAAGTCTACCACAGCAGTGCTGTTCTTTCCTGATCCACCCACACCACTGATGGAATCTTTGATGCCAGCTTTGATTCTTTGGAGGGCTTTACAACACCAGGAGAGGTGCACTGACAGGACAGCAGTCAGCACACACTGAAATGAACCCTCAAAGCAAGGCTGTGTTTACAGGCACAATGCTGTGGGTGCAGAATCCCAAAGGAGAGCCTGGAAGCACTGCACCAACTCCTGCAGTAACATATCCCAAGGATACATGCAGAGCCACATCCATTCGAGGTCTTTTGCTTGCAAATGGTTCATGGGTACCAGGACACTGCCGTATTGTTTGTTCAAGACACACTGTAACTCCTCAGGGTACTTTATTGAGAACCAACATTAGAAAGACATGGCAAAACCACAAGCTAATAGTATCTCCTGCTGGTTGTGAAGAGGCATGGCTTTAAGGACGATAAAAAACATGCCCATTCCAACAGAGCTGATGTAGCTGTTATCAATCTGGACTGTATGAAAACATCAATGCAGCAAAATCCTGTAGTCAGGATTGCATTTGAGTGTCTGTGATTTAAATCAATATTGAATACAGAGAATCAGGTGTAAACTTTAGAAATACAGAATTAAAACTTGGAGCACAGATCCCATCTTGGGTACAGACACACTCAGAAAGGTAACCAGTACCTTTGGCAATGTGCTACACTGCTTCTGAGATTTGAGTTTGGGCAGGATTAACTATTCCTTCATGGTACTAGCACAAAAGCCAGTACCCTTTAGGGTATGGTTCTTTTGCCTCAAATAGATACCGTCTTTAGAAAATGCACAGGAATCACTTAGGAATGAAACTTCTTGTCTGCATGGTTCACCAGCTGGCAACCAACCCTTGGTCTTTCCTCTAGAACTGCTATACAACTCCCCAGGATCTGAGGCAGAAAAATACCTGTCATATCCTGCCCCACCTCCCCCAAATGCAGGCAATACTCCCAGAATCAAACTCTTCTGAGATGGGAACAAATGCTAAGCTTACACTACAATGCGTACCTGTCTTTGTTAAAAAGGCACGCACATACAATAAGGAATCTCCCCATGTAGAGGAAAACAGGATCTGCACTTGAATCTCAGAAAAATAAACCCCAAAACAAACTCAATAGAATCATCTCAGAAGTTACCATTGCTGGTGTCTGAACACCAAAATCTTAAGTCTCCTTTAGGACAGACACATTGAAATCTACCCCATGACAACAAACACCAGCAGCAGCTTTAACAAGCAAGCTACAACCCGAGTGCCTCTGCAACGCTGTCAGTAACCAGGTGGGCACACTGACCCCCTCCCAAAGAAGAGAATGTTTGGAGTACTTACATAACGTATGTTTTGCTGGTAGCTTTAACTCCTCCAATAGGGATTCTCCTCACAATCACCGATGAGTTCTTGGGAATCAGGGCACTATCATCAGTGTATTCTGGAAACAACATCAATACAGAAAAAGTGTTAGTCAATTTGTAAGAATGTATTTAATATGCAATTACAAAGCACTTTTGAGAATCCCTTTGGAGATCTAAAAGCAAAATTTTATATGTAACATCAGGCTTTCACACTCTCGACACACCAACAGCACCTGTCAAGAAATCTTCAGGTCTGATAATCAAACACAAGCAGCAAAATCGTTTCCAGTTTTTAAAGTTAGTTTGAATGTCAAGAGCAAAATGGTTTCAAGTGACACTAAAGCAGAGTCTGATAAAGCATCAGGTTCTTCCCTGATCTGTTTTAAGCTGGTTTTGCTTCTGTCTGGCTACGAAACCAAGAGATCTCTGGACAAAAACAAATGACAGCCAAGCCTCACCTGCATAAAACAGATTCTAAAGTCTGTGACTGCTTGTCCTGAACAAACCAAGCACCAGTTAAAGCAGGAAAACTCTACACCAGTGTTTTCAGTGTGTTAAGTACACCTGACTCCCCTCTGCTGCCCTGCTCAGGCCTGGCAGAACAGCAGAGGCACCAGCTCTGTGCTTGGAGCTGCACCATCCCCAGCCACACTGGGCAGCTGCTCAGGGCCTGACAGAGAAATGCAACTGAAACTGGCAGCACTGGAATTTGGAGCACAGAAACTTGGGGGGGGTCTGAGCTTGCTTTCACAAGTAGGACAGAAGTGGCTCAAACTAAAGTGGTGCCTCCCCCCTTAAGCTCACCATCCAGTCTGAATTAACCAAAGGGATACAAGTTCTTTCCATTCACTTTCTGTAGAGAAGAGAGACTCACACAAAATGACTTCTGAAGGCAGCCTTGAAAAGACTTTGGAAAACAAGCATGTGCCTGGAGCTATACCTGCTCTGCCTTGGCCTGTACTGTGCTGGTTGTCTAAAGAGAAGAAAAGCCTCCTGACCTTTTACATAAGGCCTAAACAAAAATCCAACTCTCAGACACACTTTGAGTAGGCTTAAAATGCAAAGATCTCTCCATAAGAATGGTTTTTATATGGAACTTACACAGGCTGGATAGGACTAAATATTGTAAAGCACCATGAGCAGTCCTTCCCTGTGATGTGCCTGCAATGCTAGTTATTCCAATCCCTTACCTTTGCAGACTGAATCAGAACCTGGTCTGAAACCCAGAGTTGTTGTGTATCTAGTCAAGCTCTGTCAGGATGAGTTTGCACAGTGATCACGCACAAAATCGGAGCATCTCACAATTTATGCCCCATTTTTCAGTATATTATTCCCACAGGCAAGAACCTTCCTTAGACCAAAACATACCTAGCAGAAGACATCACTTCAACCATGAAATTAAAATTTTACTTCTATTTCGAACTAACAGAACATTTCTTCAGAAAACTGAGAAATCATTTAGCTGAAACTAATTCCTTATGTTCCCCCCAGGGAACCAAACAGTGAGATTCTGCTGGACTGCAGAGTAGTTGAAAACTGTGGGTGAAAGGACTAGCAATGATGGAAACAGCAGCTCTTACGGAAGTCACATCCTGACACAAGCCTTAGAGCTCTGCTCCTCACACAGCCACCTGTCAAGAGAGGCTGCTCTGGGACTTTCTGATGGAGGAGGAGTTCAAGCAGTGCTGAGGCTGAGACAAACACCTGGAAGATGGTGCCAGCTGCAGTTCCAGAAGCCCAAAGCAGCTGTTTCTACTTGTGGAACAGAGTCAAACAAAAGTGTTCTTTCTTTCTGGTCTGGATCACAAATCACTGGACTGTGATTTCAGAGATACAGGATAAGCAACAGTAGCTTCACAAAAAGGCTTTCAGATTAAACTGGTGTCTCCCGATAGGAACCTGCTCCTCATGGGCAGCAACATCCCCTGGCAGAGATTCACAACTCCCAGGACCTGCACAGCCCTGTCACTGTCTTGCCATGACTCCACACCTCAAGGTGAGCAGTGAGGCCAACTCAACACAGCTATTGCTCACGCTCATCCAAGCAGAGCTCCAACAGAAACGCTCAAAGCTGGAGGCAGCAACACTGTTCATTCCCACTCCCATATAGCACAAACTTGTTTTACCACCAGTCACGGCCGGGAAGTGGCTACTGGATTTTGTCAATCTGAGCTGTGATTAAAACTACACAACTAACCCAAAATACCTGCAAAACCAAAGAAAGATCTGGATTAAAGGCAAGAGCAGAAGAGACACAGCAGTCTAAAACCTGCTATTTATCCTACAAGAAAATAGTAGCTTGAAAGAGTCCAGAGAAAGAAGTATTTCAAGGCATGAATGGAGGCAAACTAGTTAACATCAGCTACCCTGACTGCTGCCTCACATAGACTTAGAAATCTGACATCAACGACTGCATTAATGTCCACAACCTTCTTACAGCTAAGTGCAAAGAGCTCAGATTTGCTGGCAACTTTATGCTGCTTCACATCGAATGAGCAAGTTAAAAATCTCAGTTTTAAATTCATCTATTATAAGAATTTCTGCTAGTTTTAATAACTTGTGCTTATGTATCAAGTTACTGACAAAAGCTCCCACATTATTTTCTGGCCTGCTTTCATGCATCTGACAGCACTGCCCAAGCAGCTCTGAGCACTCTGAGAGGTTCTTCACCCAGGTGAAGTACAGAACTCACCAGGAGTCCTTGGAAGGCAAGTCTAGGTGTAGGTGTGCCAGAGCAGGGAAAAGTCTTGCTAAGCAGCTGTTAGGCTGCTGGGGAAGGATGTGCAGGTAAGAGCTGGAATACCAGCCAACATGCCAGGCTGTCCCCACCAGAACACAGGGAATTCCCTAGAACACATTTTCTCCCTAGACAGGATTTGTTAACTCTGTTCTCATCACCAGCACTTGCTCACTTTGTGACAAGCCATTGCTGTAGCTGGCTACGAAAGCAGCCTTGAAACTTCCCGAGTAACAGACCGGGCCACTCCTGTTGGATTTTCTGCCTCCCCCAGAACAAGCATCCCTGATCTCATCTACAACAGGCAGATCACCACTTCGGGAACAAGCTGGCTCAGGAGGCTAAACAGCCCAGGGAATCCCCATTTGCACTCTCACCACACAGCACTGTGCCTCACAAGAGCCCCTGCACTGCTCTGAAGGGATGAGTCAATAAAATCCACCCTACTTCCAATCATTAATCGGATTACACTACCCGCCCCATGTGTTAAGGTCCTCTTGGCTCTGGTGTGGTGTCAGCGTGGGGCTGAAGTGCCCGAGCACTATTCTGCCTTGAAACCACTCATCCATCCCACACCAGTTCAGAGGCACGGTTTGGGGTTTATTTTCTTTGTATTTTACCCTGTAAGTATGGCACATTTTTCAAGTGTTCTGTTTCAGAATGTCACAGCGCAGGAAAGAACGCTCAAGAAACCTCAGTTCTGGAGCTTGCAGCTCTTCCACAATATTCTGGGAACACCTATTACAGAAGAAAGGTAAAAAATTCCAGCTCCAATGGAATGGAGGCAAGTTTAAAAGCACCATTCTCAAGCACAGGCTTTAGAGAACATGCTTTGATAGCAGGCATGGAAGAGGGACTCCCTATATAAAACAGGTCCCACCCAATCACTTTGCATTCCCAGAATCTTACACAGTCCACCATATCCTTTTTCCCACCAATATTTAAAATCCTGTGTACTTCTAGCTTATACTAGCAGTTTTCCTATTACTAGCTTTCCATTAGGAAAAGTAACAGCTCCTGAACTGTAAAAGCTTCCATGATCTTGGACGATCTGAACACACAGCACATCTCCACTCATGCCTCACTTTGTTCTTCGCAAGAACATTTTAACATTTACTCAGGACTCCTGAACAGACAAAATTATAAAAACCCAATACTTATGTCCACATGTAAGAATTCCTAGCATCCCACTTCAGCAGAATATCCCAGTCTAGTTTTTAATTTCTGCAGGTTAATTTAAGTATCTATATCTCATTAATAAAAACTGAGATGCACATTTGTGCATATAAACCAAAGATTTGACAGACATAAATTTTGGAAACGCATTCTCTAGCTATGCTCTGCAAATTGCAGGGGGATTTTTGCCCTTAGGAAAGCTTCAATAACCATCTGTGTCACTAATATAGAATTTTTAATTATGTATTTTACATAGTTATATATTTATAATTTTATACTCATTTTGCAGAGGTTAAAGTGCAACAAAACCTGCCCATAGGACCCAGGAAAATCCTTTTCTAACTTCACCTTGAGGCAACACCACTTTAAACAGCTTCTAGCGAGGCAAACACTTTTCCTTCCCTGGGCTCTGGTTACACATGAAAACAAAGTAACACCCCGGCAAATCTGGTATGATGGATGCTGCAGTGATGCTTTATGAGGTGACATTTACGAGCATCTTTTTCTCCTAACAACTTTGCTTTCTGTTCACCTGCTACAACAAACTACACGTGTTTGGTCTATTTCAAAGCAGTTGTTGCTCTGGTGCCCACAGCGGGGCTCCAGCACAGCTCCTTCCCAGCCAAGGCTCTGTTTCCCACAGCCCCGACCAGCCCGGGTGACGTCAGCCGCTCCTTCAGGGAGCCCAAAATGCCCCAGCAACTCCGGACACAGCGCAGGGACCCTCCTCAGCACAGCCCTCAAAGCGAATCAAACTCAGTGTTCAAAAGCTTTCCACAATTTTATTCAATGCTGTTAGAAAAATCCAAGGCTTCTCAACTGTGTCTCTACCTACGTTTATCACGCAACACAACAGCAGCCCCAGGACCCCTAATGCTGTGCTGTGAAGTCTCTTCACACTCTCCTGGAAATAATTTAAATATCTGTAGATAAACAGATCCTTTAACTCCAGCCCCTTCGAAGGTCAGGGCTGAAGTTACAGAGCATTCTCTTTAAACTTCAAGACTTAACACTGAAAGAGAAAATAACCCCACCAGTGCACATTTTAAAGAAAAGAACTACTGAGACACAGAACCAGAGGGAGCAAAAAAAAAAAGTTTTAACGTTGAAAGAATGAAAACACAATTCCTTTTATTTCTGAAAAGTCACACTCCGAAGTCTTTAATCACATTCAAACTTATTAGGATGGCAGATTACCAAACTGAAGCATCATTGTAACACAAGCCCATATTCACACCTCAGAATCAAGCATTATTTATTAGATTTAAGAGAATTTATGACTTCCCAAAGAACATTTCTTACATATATTCACTGTAAATGTTCTGCCATAAAACTTCAGGACTGCCCTGATACAGCAAACACTAAGTGCCAAAAAGAAAAAAAAAATTAGACAAGAATGATGAGATGATGCTCAGCAGTATCCAAATTACCGTGTCTTTTGTTTGGAAAACTTATATTAACCAGGAATTCCGAAGAGTAATTTTGATGACTGAACGCTGATTGTGTAAAAGGCTTTAAAGGTCTGCAGAAATTGTAACTCCCTGATACACTAACACAAATTGTTGCTTCTAAGTAATTACTGCAATGGGCACTTGCTTTCAATGAAAGGCGAGTAACAAAAGCTGCAAAGTACCTTCCAATGAAGCGGGACAAAAAGAAGTTGAAGACAAAGTTCAGTCATCAAACACACTTTTTTTCCCCCCATTCAAATTAGCTATGTGCTATATTCCTATCACCTTCACATTTCTGCCAGATTTCAAAGAAAGCTGGCAGGTTTTTTATGGTGAGACATCCTCCCCCTCCCCCCCCATTTCACCTACAACTCCAGGAAACCAAAACTTTAGTAGCACCGTCGCACACGAACCCGTGCTCCGCACGTAGAACTGCTCGGACGGTGTTGTGAGAGCAACAGCTACAAAGAAACAGCTCTGAGCCCACAGCAGCCTCAGCTCCATCACCGCAGCACCACTGCCCCCGAACCCCACGCACCTTCTTTGGTCTGCGCGTTGGTGATCTGCAGGTCGCAGTCGGCCGCCTTCAGCTTCTCCCGGCCCATGATCTGGCGCTTGAGGTCGCTCAGGGAGATGTGGAGCCCGTCGAAGGTGACCGTGTCATAGTTGAGCTTGGAGGAGAACTTGTAATGCACGCACGACATGGCGGGGCGCGGGCACCGCCCGCTCTGGCGCGGCGGGGCCGCGGGGGTCGGGCAGGGCCCGCGGGGGCCGGGGCGGCGGCGCTGGGGCGGCGAGCGGCGCTCAGAGCCCGCGGCGCTGCGCCATGGCCGGGCCGCGGCCTCAGGGCTCGGGGCTGAGGAGGCCTCAGGTCTCCATCGTGGCGAGCCCGCGGCCCCCGCCCCGCAACGACCGCGCGGCCCTCAGCGAGCGCGGCGCGCCCGCCCGGCTCCTGCTCTCGGCCCCGCTCGGCCCGGGCTCGGCTCGGGTTCGGCCTCGCTCGGTTCGGGCGCGACTAGGACTCGGCCCCGCTCGGCTCTGCCCGGCCCCTCTCGGTTCAGGTTCGGGCTCAGGCCTGTTCGGCCCGGCGCCGCCCCGCTCGCTTCAGGCTCGGCCCCGCTCGCGTCAGGCTCGGTCCCGCTCGCTTCAGGCTCGGTCCCCGCTGGATTCAGGCTCCGTCCCGCTCGGTTCGGTTCGGCCCCGCGCGGCCCCGATGGCGGCTCCCGCGACCGCCCCTGCCCTCAGCGCTGCGCCGAGGGGTTTCCCGGCCGACAGCGCACGGGCCGCTGGAGCATGCGCAGAGGAAGCCGCGTCCACCACGCCGCACGTGACCCGGCGCCGCGCGTGACACGGCGTCACGTGGGCGCTGCGGGCCCTCCCCCTGCTCCCGGGCGCCCCCTAGCGGAGCGCGTGGTTCCCGCGGGTGCGCCCCTCAGGAACCCGCCGGAAATGAAAGGACACGATTGAGGTGAATATTGACATAATACACTATAATAGTCACCGTCCTCTGGATTTCATAGCGCAGTAATGTCATGGTTAAACCTCTCCCTCTTTCACGTTATGCACTGGTGTTGCGTTCAACCCATTTTTTGAAACTTAACTAAGAACAGTCTTTCACTCTACAAATACGTATTTTCTAATTCTCAAATCTTTACATGGAAAACCTTTTGCCGACCAGCTGCCACACTGCTGTCTCAAAGAAATCAATCCAAAGACAAGTTGATTTTTCAAATAAAAATAGTGAAGCCTTGGAATAAACTCTTGTCATCTAAAATTTTCGTCTAAGCTTGTGATCTCTGACCCCTGTGGATAACCATGCTCCTGTGTCCAGCAGAACCTGCCTGGTTGCTCCATGGACAAGGGACACGGCTTGTCCACGGCTGGACAAGGGGTGCTCCCATGAGCAGCTGAGCTCTGAGATCGGAGCAGGAACCTCGGGCAGGAGGGTGCTGACTTCCCGCTGCCAGAGGGCAGGGCTAGATGGGATATTAGGGAGAAATCCTTCACTGTGAGGGTGGGGAGGGCCTGGCACAGGTTATCCAGAGAAGCTGTGGCTGCCCCTGGATCCCTGGAAGTGTCCAAGGCCAGGCTGGACAGGGCTTGGAGCAGCCTGGGATAGTGGAAGGTGTCCCTGCCCATGGCAGGGGGTGGATGTTCTTTAAGGTCGCTTCCCACCCAAACCATTCCATGACTCCACGATGTGTCACCAACTCCTGATTTAGGGAATGCTGCCATGCCCTGGACAAACCTGTCTGACTCAAAGGAAAGGCCTGATGTGCCTGTTCCAGGCGACAGAAATGCTCATGTCACATCAAGTGTTCTCAGCCACCCGCATTTATAACTTTGAAAAACAAAACGTGAACTTCCAGATGAGGCAGGGAAATACCCCGTGGCTTTTGGAGGGGCTGAGTTACTCTGAAAGCCATTAAACACTAGAGCAGGGTTGAACCTTGGTGGTCTCTGCACACCTGTAGGCACCAGGGCTATTTTTGTAGCTTTAAATTAGTTCTGAAACTTTGAACTCTTTCACTTCAAATACATTCAGCAGTAAACTGTTCTCTAAGTTCTGCAAAACAACCTAAAATGTGTTGGCACTTTTCTAGGTCATGCTCATATGTTAGTTAAAAAAAGAGCAATAAACAGAATCTATTTGCTGTAAAATGGAGCTTCAGTGTTTTACCATGATGGATTATGGGGAGCTGTGTGGGAACTTCATCTCATTTAGTACTTTACTGATTTAGAAGCAGTTTTATCTGAGCACAGTTCTGCTGCTCAGAGCACCTTTGGCTGAGCTTTGGTCTTTGCTGCTTTAATTCTCAGCTTGAATTGTAGAATCATAGAATAATAGGATGGTTTGGTTGGAAAAAGACTTTAAAACTCATCCAGTTCCACTCTTTGCCATGGGCAGGGACACCTTCCACTGTCCCAGGTTGCTCCAAGCCCTGTCCAATCTGGCCTTGGACACTTCCAGGGATTCAGGAGCGGCCACAGCTTCTGTGGGCACCCTGTGCCAGGGCCACTCCACCCTCATAGGGAAGAATTCCCTCCAAAAAAATCCCATCTAACCCTGCCCTCTGGCAATTTAAGGCTGTGACATTCGTTTTCAACCATGGACTGAGGCTGACACAGAATTGTCCCTGTTGTATAACTGAACAATACAAAAAGAAACAAACAAAACTCCTTCAAAGCGGAGCAGGACAAATCAGGTCTGACACCTTCCCAGCCTCATGGGCAGGTCTCTCGGACATGCGGGTTGACAAGGTGGCAGGGTGTGGAATTGTATTTCCTTCTCCACTTTGTTTTGTCAGCAGCAATGAGTCTACTTTTTTTTTTTTTTTATTTTGTGACTTCAGCTGTGGGCTCTGCAAGAGAAGAGGAACTCACCTTGCTCCAGGCACTTGGGGCTTGGGTGATGAGAGAGTCCAGCTCGGCACCTGCCGAGCTGGAACATCCACGCTGCTCCCCAAGCCCCAGCCCGGTGTCATCACTCCAGCTCTGGAGGTGGCCCAGCTGCTGTGGGCAGGCACTGCCTAAAGCTAAGCTTTCATTAAGAGTGACTGGTGGTTTTCCAGAGTTCCTACCAGTTCGCAATCCATAAATGTTTGCCAGCTCCCTGATTCCTCCTCAGAATTGAGGGAAACTGAAAGAGTTGAGCTGGAATACTGAAACAAGTCCAGAAGCCTGCTTTTAGGTCATAGGTAAGAAACAAACAAGGAAGCAAACAAGCAAACCCAGTCTGTAATTACCCAGAGTCCTGGGAGCTGCTCCCTCCTTGGATTCACTTACACCCTACAGCACACCACTGACCCTGCACACCCATGTGGACTGGTGGAAGGTGCTGACCCAGTTTTCAGAGGGTCCCAACCCTTGGCAGCCCCACTGCAGCCTGAATTTATTACCCTCTGTACTAAGGAGAAGATTTACCCAATCAATGAGTCAGAAAGAAGATGAGAGCTCATTCCTCATCACAGAATGAATCAGGAGAGGTATAGCAGGACAAACTCCTCCCTGCATGAACAGTATAACAGTTATTATCAGAATAAAAGTAACTTCTTCTGTGATAATCAGAGCTAATTTGTCTGGGAAGCCCAAAAAGCCATCCAGAGAACTCCAGCAGTGTCCCCCAAGGAGCCTGTCCCACACCAGGGCTGCTCCCACCTGAGCATCCCAACTCCAGCGCCCCACAGTGAATCCATCCTCTCAGGGCCAGTGCCCTCCCTGGGTCGTGATCCCAAATTAAAGCAAGATCTCCTCTTCAGAGGGCTTTCCTTTGATCCTACCCCAGAAGGATGCCAGGAGATGAGCCCAGCTCCAGTCTGGCACTGCCGCACGGAGCCCTGTGTCCCGAGCGCCGACGGTGCGGCAGGGAGGGCTGGGGCTGGGAGCAGAGCCCACAGCCTCCCTTCTCCTGCCGCTTCTTGTGCCCGAACTGTGGCACAAAGGGGGATTACGCTGCTGGTGGGGACATCTCGCCTTCCTCCAGGGAATCCAGAGGCTCTGGGAAGATTCGGCTCGTTATCTCGCCGTCACCGACACTGCTGGGCATCGCCTCCCAGCCTGGTCCCCCTCGGTGCGGGAGCACTAGGGTGACCTTCTTGCTTGGTGAATTTCGAGTCACTAATTAAACTGCTCGGAGGAAGAAAAGAGGAAGTTAACTGGCCATTGCTATCTCTGGAGAGAAGGAGCCCGACGCAATTCGCTTTTTCTTTTAGCTTAGTTTTTTTTTTTCAAGGAAAGCGAACCCGCCGCCCCCGTCCCCGCCTGCCACTAGAGGTCATTTGAGCACCAGGATAGGGACCGGCAGCGGCGGCTCCTGCCCTGGGCAGGGACAACTTCCACTGTCCCAGGGTGCTGCACGCCCCGTCCAACCTGGCCTTGGACGCTTCCAGGGATCCAGGGGCAGCCACAGCTTCTCTGGGCACACTGTGCCAGGGCCTCCCCACCCTCACAGGGAAGAATTTTTTCTTAATACCTAATCTAACAGTTTGAAGCCATTCCCCCTTGTCCTGTAAAAAGTCCCTTTCCAGCTCTCTTCGAGTCCCTTTAGACACAGAAAGGGGCTCTGAGTCTCCTTGGAGCCTTCTCTTATCCAGGCAGAACAATCTTAGAGCTAAAAAAAAGTTCTGGTGCCTGTTTTGGGTGGTTGTTTCTGTTCAGAAAGCCAGGAAATGGCCCTCTGGTAACACACAGTCATGTCTAGCAGCAAAATCGGTAACAGTTCATGCCCAGCGCAGCCCCACGCACATGGCCGGTCCCAGTACCCCGGCTCAAGTGGCCCCAGAGACGGTGACTCCCATGGCCACAGAGCAGCCAGGGCTGTGCTGTGGTGTCTGAGCCCTCTGCAGAGAGCAAACGCACTGGGCACCACTGACCGGGCACTTGGCAGCTCCTGCGCTGGTCCCAGTGCCACCAACTGCTGTGGGAGCACCAGTGTGTCCATCCCCATCAGCATTCCTCAGCCCCTTCTGCCCGAGGTCCTTGCTTCCAACCTTTCTGGCTTCCCTAATCTCTGCCCTCTGTGCAGCCTCTTGTCTGCATCCATCCACTCACACACATCGAAGCAGCCCCAGCTTCCCTCCTCATTCTTAACTTCTCAATACATTTTAAATCAGAATTAATTAGAGGGATCAAAGGCCCCTTCTCCCTGTCCCCTGGAGCACTCCCTTCCCAGCCTGGTCATGCCTGTCTGGCTGCACACGGCAGCTATCACCGGATGCAGATGCTGAGGATCAGGAGAGGGAGAGCCAAACCCAAGCACTGCTCCTCTGCAGCTCCCTGCGTGGCTGCACTAATCGCTCAGGAGATGGTGCTGAGTTTGTGGAATTGGCTGGTGATGGGACCATGGTTGACTTTATCCCTGGATTCTGTCTGTCTTTGAGTCATCTTCATTGTGAGTCACAGCAGCCGTTAATCCCTTGGAGATAACAGCCTCATCCAGCTCTCTCCACACAGGTACTGCTGCCTCTGCGCTTGCTCTTCAAAACAGGGAATAAATCCGTGTGAGCTGAGGTTGTGGTGGGAGCACTCTAGGACACACTTGTGGGGTGGCTTGTCACGCCAGCTCTGTGTCACCTTGGGAGCCAGCCTCACCAGAGCCAGGGCTCTCAGCCTTCCCTGCTCAGCATGCCCAGGGGCTCCTGCCTTCCCAGAGCCATTTACCCCGTGGGTAAACACCATCTGTTCCTCCTCTGGTCCAAGGCACTGGGCATCTCCTTTCTTGCCCAGCACAGCTCTGCACCCCCAGAAGCAGGGCTAGCAGGACCCTCCTGTGCCTGGTACACCTCCCTCACCAAGGGTGAGCAGAAATCCAGCATTATTTATGTCCTTCATTTTCAAACCTTGTATGCATCTGTCAGCAAATTGTTCCTAGTTTAATTTCTCCTTTGTTAAAATGTGTGTTTTATCCCCAGCTTAAATCTCTCTCAGTTACACAGCGGTTTATGCCATCCATCACCAGAAACTTCCCACATGCCAATTGGAGAACACAACTGAGTGATCTTTAACCCCCAGGACTCACCTCTTTAATCTTTCACCCCATGGCAGATTTCTGGCTGTCAAGCAGCTCTTGCAGCTCCTGCCAGGACTCTGCAGCTTCTCAGCCTTCCTGGGAGCAGAGATACAAGCACTGCCCCCAGGATGTTACTGGTCTGACTGTGCTGTGCAGAGAAAACCTGCTCTCTGTGAGAATTGCTTTGGTATTTCCCTGTGGATACCCAGGACCCACATGAGCCACATCATCATACTGGGCTTGTGTGTGGCTGGTACCTACCCCATACCTTGAGTCTTTCCAGTGTTCCCCATCTCTGGGACGTGCTCCCCATCTCTGGGATGTGCTCCCCTTTGCCCAGGCTCTTTCCTGGCCATGCCCTCACCTTCTGCTGCACCCACTGTGGTCCCAGCCTGCAAGGCAGGGCCCAACGTGGGTCTGAGGGGCATCAGCCCCTGGGAAACCCTCTTTGATTCCCACTTTTTTATTTCCTTTTGGTACCTGCCATGATTCATGAAGCCTCTGCTGTTTCCAGAAGCAGCATCCCTCTTCCCAGCCTCACCTAGGCCCCAAAAGCAGGAAGAAAGGCCCCATCCTGCAATGAGGCACAGGTGAGCATTGGGGGCTGCCTGCCCTGATCCAGCCCACCTACGTTCCCACAGAAAACACCCTGGCAGTGAGCTCAGCACCCAGAAATGCTGCTCTGCTTTTCCCAGATTTCCACCCACCCGCAGGGTAGGACACCCTGCTGTGCTGGCCTCACCTGTGTCATCAGGGAGGATGTTCTCTTCCTCTGTTGTTCTCCCCAACCCGGGAGTGGAAGCCACATTTGTATGCAGAGTTTGAGAGCAATTAAATTGAATTCTAATTATTGTATATCACAAATTAGCAATTTCTACCATGCTAATATTAATTGCTAACACAATGATAAGGCGTATCAGGCAGTCAGGATGAAGCAGGCATTTGCTTGCTTGGAGAGATGTGTGAAAGCAGAAATCGCTGCAGACATGGATATCGCACTGCTGGGAGATGTTCCTGGGCTGGGAGTACTGAGGTTTGGATCCAGCCTTGCCAGGGCTGGAATTAAGAGCAGGCTGGAACTGCCAGTGCTCAGGTTGGCTTCCTCAGGAAGGGCCATTGTCAAGGGCACAATGAACCACAGCATGAGTGTGATGAAGATGTGCCTGTTCCCTCCTTCCCAGCTCAGGGGGTTTGGGTGTATCCTGTTGTATTTGTAGAAAATTCTATTAAAAAAGCCAATGACTGGTTGGTTCTCGAGTGACAGCTCCCTAATCCCTCCCTAGAGCTGCTCTCCCAATACCCCTGGGATATTCCTCCTCTGGAGAGAGGAAGGTGGCAAGAAGGGCATGGGGTAGGAGACCCAGTGCCATCATGTTTATCACATTCCTTGAAGTTTCTATAGTGACCTTCACCTCTGCCAGGCTGGAATCACAACTAAAACCATACTGGGACTGTAGGGATGGGCACTGGTGTCTGTGGGGATGCACACTGGTGTCTATGGGGATGGACAAGGACATCCAGCTCCAGCCAAGCCCTGGGATTGACATTCTGGTTTAGCAGGACCAGCTCTGAGCTTGTCACAGATGCTGCGGCAGGTGCTGGCTGTCAGAAAGTCCTCACCCTCCCAGAGCCAACATGTACAACATCCTTACATCATACAAGGAAATCCGAGATCAAAGCCAAGGCAGCTGGACTTGCTGCTGTGGATAAACACATCCCTTGGGAGAGTTAATCAAGGACACAACAACCCCTGCAGCTGTGGAATGAACCCCGACAGAGCCTTGAAGGGGCCTGTGGGCACCAAGCTGGTGATTTGCAAGGAAACCCTTTCTGAGGAGGTTGTTGCAGGTCCCTCAGTGCCCCTGGGAGTGGCTGGGCTTGTGGGGGCCTCTGGGAGGGAAGCCAGAAGCACAGGGATGTCTCTGACAGCTGGAGCAGCAGCTGGGATAAGTCCTCAGCACGTTTCTGTGCCAGGAGGGAGCAGTGAGGCTGAAGGCAGATGGAGAGGGCTGTGGTGCTGGGGAGGCTTGTGGTACACGAGCAGAGCTGGGTGAGGCTCAGCAGGCAGAGGAAGAGCAGTGAGCATCTCCCAGGACTGGCATTTCCCATCACTCATCTCACTGGGACTGGCATTCCCCGAGGGCCTTGTCCCGAGCAGGTTCTGCTCACCTGCAACTACAGTGATTTAGTATCAATGAGGTAATTTTGTCCCAAGGGTTATTTATCTGTCTATTGAAAAACCCCAGCCCTGTGTGAGTCACCAGGCTGCACTACAGCCCTGTGATGAATTACACTTGGACACATGCTAAATGACATTTACCAATAAATTTATGCAGATTTCTCCTGTAATCCTTCTCCTCATCAAAAGTAGTAATGCTTTCTCTAATGCAAATGCACTGCGAGAGCCTCACCACATCAAACGGGAGCTGGGCTGAGTAGTTCGGAATTCAGAACGATAATCTTCATTGTGCTCATGAATAACCATTTCCTACAGATGAATATTCAACAAAGCCTTGGCAGAGCCTGGCAGCTCCTGCCAGAGCCCCCTCTGAGGCCTGTCCCACTGCCCGTGTCCAGCAGCTCTGGCTGACCCTGCAGGCAGATTTCATGTTCCTTTCCCTCTGTACTTCGGAGCACCACATTTAATGGGCTCCACTAACGAGCTTGGAGTGGGTGCAGAGCAGTGGTAGGTTTGCAGCTTCATGGGTGCTGTGCTGAGCTCTCCTCTCCATCCTGACCTTTCCATCCCATGACCACAACCTCCCCTGGCATCCTCAGCACAGGCTGGGCGCCTGTGGGCTCCATGTGGGCTCCATCATGGGGTCACACCATGGTTGAGACCAGGAGGGTCCAGCACCCAGCTCACCCCGTGCCTGCGGCACCCACCCATGCTCTTGACCAACAGATTGCCCACAGAAGCTGTGGCTGCCCCATCCCTGGGAGTGTCCAAGGCCAGATTGAACAGGGCTTGGAGGAACCTGGGGTAGTGGAGGGTGTCCCTGCCCATGGCAGGGGGTGGACTGAGATGGTCTTTAAGGTCTCCTCCAACCCAAACCAGTTTGGGATTCTCTGATTCTTTCTCTGAAGACCCTGCAAAAACATGGCAGCGTCTGCTCCTTCAGCTCCTGATCCAATCGTGTGGTCCTTGCTGTGCTGCAAAGAAAGGTTCTGGCTTCCCAGCTGCTTCTCTGGAGAGGGCAGGAGAAGGCAGGTGGAAAGATCTGGACACCAGGACAGGTCTGTTCAGTGACATCCCCAACACCCAGGCAAGAAACACTTACCCCGTAACACCCCAGGCTGTCCCCAGGCTGGGCACACCAGGGATAACTGAACACCCCCAGGGTGCTGGAGGGAGGATGCTGAACATGTAGAGCCCTTAGCAACCTCTGATCAGTGGGGTTTATATTTTTATTCATTTTAAAGATAATGATATTCTGAGGCATGATGATCTAAGCTAACAAACTGCCTGCCACTTCGTGGTTTGGCAGGAAAAGTCAAATTGCTGGAGTTGTGGACTTTTTCCTTCAGTCCAAAACACAGACAATATGGAAATAAATTATTTATTTCACAGTTGTTTAATACAATTTTCTCTGTTCTGGGTTTTATGCCCTGGCATCCTGGCAGTCTCAGTTAACCCAGGGCAGGGGCAGCTCCAGAGTTCCCTGCCACCTGGATCGGCAGTGAGGAATGGAAGAAGAGCCAGGAGAGGCTGCAGCTGAGGCTGCTAAAGGGGCTGGCTGGGAGAGGGGCAGCAGAGAAGGGGACTCGCTCTATCTCAGCTGAGAAAAACTGCCCCAAAGGCTTCTTTTGGAGCCCAACAGCACCAGCTGCAGGGTTTCCATGATCTGGCAGGATAAAAGGCACTTGAGCCCCAAGGTGAGAGCCTCTGGGACACACTCTGAGAGTGATTTATGGCTTCTCTACTCATCCAGAGCCAGCCCAATGCCCTTCTACTTCTATTTATTTTTCTCATTATCACTATGAAATAAATATGAAGAGGATCTAAATTCAGACTCTCAACCCAGACTTTGCTGCTGCAGGACCAGCAAAGGGGTAGCTTAGTGCTGTGATTGTACAACTCCCAAATCAGGAGATGTTTTCATATTACCTGCTCTGCATGGGAAGTTCCTACCTGCTGTAACTGGAGGAAAAACAAGCTTGGAAATGCACAGAAATACCACTAGAGGACTGGGGGGTGCTGGGGAAAGCAGCAGCCCAACAGGTATTTACGAGGAGCCATCCCAGCTACCCTGGTTGTGCCTGGCAGTGGTGTGTCCAGGGATCACCAGGGGAGGAGCTGCATCCACTGCTGCCCTCCTGCATCCACTGCGGCCCTCCTGCATCCACTGGGCACAGTGTCTGGGCAAGGGCTTTTGTTCTACAAAGCTCGTGGAGCTGCTCCAGGCATGCTGGACATGGTTCCCCATCCCACCACCATCCCGGGTGCCCAGCACTGCCTGGAGCCTTGGCTCCCATTTGTCCTGTGCCAACCTCACCTGTGCCACTGCTGTTTCACTAAGACTTCTGAAGATTAAGGCTATGAAATCCTGCCCTTTGCATAAACATTTTAATTACAAGTTTCCGGGACTTCTTTCCTAAGATAAACACATTTTAATTGCAAATTACTTCTGCTGTCTTTACCCACCCCCCAACGCTGCCAGCAGCTGCTGGATTTAATATTTAATGAAACTACCTCTGGGCTGGGCTGGATGCGGCAGCGGGGACGGGGGACACCGGGACACCCCAAGAGTGCCTGCAGTGAGCCACGGGGACAGCCTGGGATGCAGGAGAGGGGCAGCTCCTTCATCCTGCAAAGCCACCACAGCTGGAGGTGACCCTGGCACAAGGACCTCGTTGCTTGGAGCACAGCAGCTGTGACATGTGCCCCTGCCAAAAGAGACAGAGTCACCTGTGGTGAGCGTGTCCCAGCCAGACGGTGCAGGGAGGCTCTGGGCGGTTTCTGGTCCTGGCCCCCATGGCA
This sequence comes from Corvus cornix cornix, assembly GCF_000738735.6. Classification (NCBI taxonomy): domain Eukaryota; kingdom Metazoa; phylum Chordata; class Aves; order Passeriformes; family Corvidae; genus Corvus; species Corvus cornix. The sequence goes on along the minus strand of NC_046344.1, from coordinate 8,513,941 downwards.
GAGGGTCCAGCCATGACCGCCTGCCCATCGCTTCCCAGCAGCTACATCACGGTGGCACAGCCACGAGCAGAGGCTCTGTGTCCCCTGTGCCACCGCTGCCTGTCCCTGGAGCCGCCTCTCGACAAGGAAATGCCATTAGCTGTTCGTGTAGCATCTCACGTGCCACCACTTGTAGGTCAGGTCTCTGGGCACGAGGCACCACGTACTAGAGCCCTGCAGGCACTGAGCCACCAGAGCTGCAGCCACAGCAGCTGTGCTCCTGCAGCAGGTTCTGCGGGGATGGGGGCTTGTCACCTGTGAGGTGACTGTGTGGCTTCGGTGACACCCTGGTTGAAACCAGAGCTGGCAGAGCTCAGGGAGCATCTGCACGGGGCCCCCTCAGCGCTGTGCCATGGGGGAGCTCGGGGTGACCCTGGGACCATGCGCTGGCACGCGGGTCAAGCTGCCACCCTGCCAGCCTGAGTGGCACCGCACGTGCTGCCCTTCCCAGGCAGGGCTGCCACCACGGCTGTCACCGCAGCTCCCGGGGACCCAGCTCTGCCCACGGTGCGGGGTCTGGCTCCAGCACAGGGACACGTGATCAGCCCTGCACAGGCCCTTGGTGTTTCAAAACCACCCTGCACCACCAGAATCTCACATAGGAAACCAACTGAGAGCTCCCACTGCTCTGCCTTTTATTCCTTCACTTTTTTTCCCCCTTTTCTCTCTTCAAATCTTCCTTTGAAACCCAAACTTCCTGCAGTTTGAAATGGACAATCAGGCCGCCCCGGCAGCTGCAGCCCAAGAGCTTCAGCTCTTGGCAGGAGGATCAGAACTACAAAACTATTTCTTTGAGGCAAATTATGCATTCATCCAGCTCATTTGAAACAAAATATGATTTGCAATTTAACTTTCCATAATGAGCTCCTGCTATTATACCGTTTCCATAATGGCTGGTTTCATTGGAACAGATTGTTGGTGCACATGGTTTACAAAACATTTTAAATGCAGGCCCCGTTTTTTCTTATTTTAAATAGCAACAGCTGCTAAGCATGATAATTATTGTATTTCATCAAAATAAACTTACTGAGTTGCTTCTTGATGCCACTTGTCACAATTTTCCAGCGGACCTGCAGGTTATTAAAGAAGCTGAAACTTCAATTCAGCAAAGCGAGAACAGCATCTCTTCCAACTCCCTGCCATGGGTAGGGACACCTTCCACTATCCCAGGCTGCTCCAAGCCCTGTCCAGCCTGGCCTGGGACACTTCCAGGGATCCAGGGGCAGCTATAGCTTCACTGGGCTAACTGTGCCAGGGCCTCACCATCCCAGGGAAGAGTTTTTTTCCTAGTATCTAATCTAAACCTACTCTCTGACAGTTTGAAGTCATTCCTCCTCATCCTGTCACATGCTCTTGTAAGTAGTCTCCTTCCATCTGTCCTGCAGGTTCTCTTCGGGTACTGGAACACCAGGAAGTGGTAATTAATTACCTGTGGTAATTAATTCCTAATTGCATTTACTTGCATCACTATTTCCCATGGTGTTCCCATGTCAGGGTGCCCCCAGCTCTGCAGTGGCCTCAGAGCTGCAGCTACAGGCACAGAGATCTCGTCCCCAAACACCCCCAGCTCCTGCTGTCCTTCTCCAACGCCAGCTCAGGTGGTGAAGGAGGATTTGCTCCTCTAGTGACTGGAGGGAGGTTAATGGCAGAGGGACAGCAGTTTATTAGTAAAGAGCAGGTGAAAGTCTTATTTGTTGAAAATTTTCTGGGGAACTTTTGATAGCTGGGTTTAGTGGCTGTGGTCGGCCAGAGATTTACAGATGTGCAGGATAACAATGCTGGAGAAGCTATTCTAGCCCCCAGTGAAAGGCTGCCCTTTACAGCACCTCAGTCTTTGGATTTAGGTGACATATAGTAATGGTACCACAGAAACCATTACTGTCTGTCAAGTAAATAATCAACACACGATATAAATGGTATGGCTTTACCCACACTCTCCTAAGCTATGGCAAACAGTAAAAATCCCCCAAAAAATCAAAGCCAGAAAGGACAAAGGATGATTTTGAGGAAGGAACAGCCTGCAGGAATAGGGAATAGGGAGTTTCCCTTGCAGCAAACCCTGGAGACGGCAGTGCGTTTGTCCTGATGTAGATGTGAAATTAGGGGGAAAAGGGTGAAATGCAAAGCTCTGTGCTGCAGCCAGGACCCAGCTGCCATTTCCCCTCCGCGGGCTCCGTGCCAGCACCAGCTCCCGCAGGCTGACAGCGCTTCGCCGCCGGGTTTGTCATCACAGCACCAACACAGCAATTAAACCCCTCCCTTGGGAGGCAAACGGGAACGGCAGCCCACGGGGACCGGCACAGCAACGCCCCAGCCGTGACTCGGAGCCATCTCCAGCTCCCCCAGCCAGTCCTCGGTGGCTGCAGGGCTGGACCCGCACCCATCAGGGCAGCACCCAGCACCCGGCCCTGCGTCCCCACCACGCCCAGTGCTGTTCAACCTGCGGGGAGCTGTGAGTGCCCCCGAGTGACAGCCACGGCTGTACCCAAACACAACAGGTTTCCCGCGCTGTCGGATGGATGCTCCTTGCTCTCCTGTCCGTGGGATCATTCCAAGGGCAAAAACTGAATCGCTCAAAGTCTTCTGCTCTGGCCAGTCGTGCCCACACGCTCGCGCTCATTTTGCAGTGTTTACAGTGCTCCCACGATGATCTAACGTTGCACAAAGCCATTGTAGGATAAATATAGAGCACTGCAGCACCATAAATCAGCCGGCTCAGGAGCACGGGGAGGATCGGGCTCACTGGTGGGATGTGGGTCCGCTGGCACTCGGAGAAGGGGGAGCGGGTGCATCGGCACACCACACCTGGCCCCTTTGTCACCACCCTGGGCTGTTCTGCCCACGAAGGTGACTACAGGCACTGCCATGCCTGGCGGGTCGGCATGGCTGGCGTCGAAACAGCGCTGGCAGCCATGCGTAGACGATGGGCTATCGTACTGTTTATCAAGGTCTGGCGGAAAGAAAACAAGGTAATGGGGCATTTGCTGATTCAATTCGTTGAATTTGAACAAATCTTTTTAATCCTCCTCCCCTGGGGATTGGAAAGGTCAGGAAATAGGCAGAATGTGCACTTTCAGGTATTGAAATTAAACTTGTTAAGAAATCCATATTGATTTGCACTTCTCTGAGAAATATTGAGGCCTCCAGATTTAGCTTGGGTATTGATTTTCTCTTCCAGGGGAAAGACATCGGCACAAAGGGAAGATATTATACGTGGCAGTAAACACCTTCAATCACTGCCCGCTCTGCCTCCATAAACACAAACAAACGGCCCCGGCACTGCGGCTCCGCGGCTGCACCGCAGCGTTCCTGTGCCCCGAGGGTGCTCAGACCCTGCCTGGGTCGGTGCCCCACGCCTGACAGGGTTGAAAAGGCATTTGGGCAGTGCCCTTAAAGCCATGGTTTAGCTTTTGGTTCGCCCCGATCAAAACCAATTGTTCGGGAAGTTCGAGATGGTCATCGTAGGTTCCTTCCAGCTGAACTATTCCACTCCTTTCTATTCCGTGTTTAGCACTGCCAGCCCTTTCCTGCTTTGCTTTTAAATATTGCCCTAAGATGGGGGTGTAACTCTCCTTTGACTGTTTTTAATACATGCAATCAGCAACTATGGCAATTAAGAGGCCTAATTAGCATCTGAATCAGCTTTCTCGAACAACTCCCTTTGCACGAGTAGCAAATAAGGGTGAGGGAGTTGAAATTCTCCCTGTGATGGTGGGGAGGCTCTGGCACAGGTTGCCCAGAGAAGCTGTGGCTGCCCCTGGATCCCTGGAAGTGTCCCAGGCCAGGCTGGATGGGGCTTGGAGCAGCCTGGGATAGTGGAAGGTGTCCCTGCCCATGGCAGGAGGTTGGAATGAGATGAGCTTGAAGGTCCCTTCCAACCCAAAGCATTCTGTGGTTCTGTGAAGAAAGGGCCTGCAGCCCTGTGCTGAGGGACAGGCAGCCCTTGCTGAGGCTGTTTGTGGAGCTCCAGGGAGGATTTCACTCCAGCAGAGCTCCTGTGCCAGGTTTCCCAGTGGCCTGCCCATTATTCCCAGGAAGGATTAGGATGTGCCTTGTGAGCAGCCATGCTCTGACTTTGGGCAGCAGACCCAGGGCAAGGCTGTTCAGACTCACACAATGCACACCAGATGTTCCCCTTCTGCCGAGAGCGGAGTAAACGAGAGTCCCGCTGGCCCCAGATCACCCCCGGGGACCCTGTGGGAATCTGCCACTTCTGTCAGAAGGTTAAATAAGATTTCAATTAAGTGACACATCATCACAAACCAACTGCTTCAAAACTGCCTCTGCTTAGATGAGCTCTGCTCCAGTGGGAGAGTTTAAAGCCAAACCTCCGTCTGCTCACACACTCCCTGGCAGTCCCAGACTGACCTCCCTCCTCCCTGCCGGCCACGGTGCGCAGTTCTCCAGTGCCCACAGCAGGGTCAGTGCGACCTATTCAGCCAAGGAACTTGCCAAACTGGACAATTTTATTGTTTTTCTCATGGATCTCCCAGCCATTAGGGAATCACATCCCATCCGCATGCGGCTGCAGCCGCTCCCGCAGCACCACGGTTGCGCGTTGCCCCCTCGGCTGTGCCCAGTCATCTCTGACTGCGTGTGTATCAACTGTAGGGAAGTAATTCATTTTCTTGCAACATTAGAGGTGAATTAAACGCTGGATACTTGCTACCAGTCACTGGAGTAATTCTGCTCCTGAGTCCTTTCACGGCCTGAATGGAAGGAAGGAAGGAAGGAAGGGAAGAGGGAAGGAAGGGAGGAGGGAAATAAGCCCTTTCGAGACCACAGAAAATTGCAAAAGGATGTTTCTTCCAACCCGACATGACAAAATTAAATTCCAAGCTATTTAATGCATGCACGAAACGCCATAGAGGAACCCAGCCCGAGCACTCCATCCAGCACGACAGGGAAAGGGGTTCGGAACACAAGCATTGCTCCGGCACTAACTCAGTGCTTCCAGCTCCGGACTTCCAGGCGATTCCACTTAAATGTAACTACCGGGTTAAGGGTTCTCACAGATAGGGCTATCGCCAGCATTTCCATGGACACACAGCTACGGGAACACTGCGGTTATGATCACACGAATGATGGAGACCTTGGGAAGCCGCTGTCCCAGGGGGTTGGAGCCTGCTCAGTCCGCAGGGCACCAGGGCCAGGGTCCCAGCGTGGCCCCATCCCCTCCCCGCCGGGGGTCCCGCTCCCACCGCGGGCGCAGTGGCCTGGTCCGGCCAGTGGCATTTCAGGAGTGAAAAACCAGCCCCACGGGTGGGGGCACGGGGAGCCTCTGGGTTTGTCCTTAAAAACGGGGTTTCACAGGTTACACCGTCACGAGGGTGATGCCATGCAGCCTGCCCACGGCCCAGCCCGCCTCAGACCGGCGTGGTTCGTCTGTTGGCCGGGTTGTTGTGCAAAGACTCCTTGAACTCTTTGGGGATGGAGTTATGGACCTGTAAAAAACCGTGGTCCCGCTCCGAGTTGAGCAGCGTCCCCATGGTAACCTTGGAGGGATCCCTGGAGAGGGTGAACATGGAGATGTCGGTGGAGGGGATGGTGCTGAACCCTTTGCTGATGGGCGACATGTCCCGGGAGCGGGGCTCGGTGGAGCGGGAGCTGGACCGCCGGCGGAAGCGGTACCTGTAGGGGGGGAGGCGGGTGAAGGCCGACTTCTTCAGCAGCTCCGAGTGGGACCTGGCGCGGATCTGGCGGTGCTTCTCAATGTACATGTGCACGGCGATCACCCCCACCATCTCGGCGATGATGAAGGACAGTGCTCCGAAGTAGAAGGACCAGCCATAGGAGTAGCTCTTCTTGGAGTCGCTCTGCCCCGGGTCCCCTGCGTTGGCCGAGATGTAGACTATGATCCCGATGATGTTGCTGAGACCTGAAGCGGGGGACAAGCAGAACAGGTGGTCACCTGAGCGGCAGGAGTGGATGGGGGCACATGTCCCCACAGGGCACCAACCCTTCTGCCAGCACACTTGGGCCAAATTCCCTTGCAGACCTCTGCTGATGTCCCAGGATACCCGTATATTCCCTTACACCCAGTATTCCTGCATATTCCCGGATATCAGAAGGAAAGGAGGAACAACCACTATTTTGTCTAGAAAAGGGACATTTCAGGAACTGGTTGTGCTTTGCTTTGCCGAGCAGTGAACACATGAGCCCGGCTGGTGCCATGCAGCAGCAGAGCCAACCCGAGGGGCACAGGGGGATCCCCCCAGCATGAACCCCAGATCGCCATGGCCCTGGGAGCACAGGGAAGCTGGGATGGCTCCGTCTCTTTCCATTTCTGGTGGAGTCCTGAGGCTTTGTTTGGGACAGGGGCAGCCAGCGGGGCTGTGCCGCAGGCTGGGGAGAAGCTGGTGCATTCCCAGATTTACTTATTGAATCGATTATGTTCTCTCTGCTGTTTTCTCATCTGCATCAGCAGCTCCTGCCAGCCAAGGAGGGAGAGTCATTTGTCTTTTTGTGGGGAGAAGAAAAACACAAAATAGAGCAGTTCCTTGAGACAAAGACATTGTCACGCGATAATCAGGGGAAGCATTGGGGAACAGCAGAGAGAAATGAGTAATCCAGCAGGAACGGCCTCTCCAGAGAGCAATTTCCACGTGGGGCTGTGGCAGCCCCTCTGCCTGCTCCTGCTGCTGCAGGCACAGTGCCCACTGACTGTCCAGGATGGAGGGCAAAGCCCCCAATCCCTGTCCCGGTGGGATGGCTGCACTCCAGGAGCCCCTCCTGGGCTGCAACTCCCACACAGGCTCTGCTCGAGGCAGAGCAGGGGGTACACTTGAAGCCCTTGGCACAGTGACCATGGCCAGAGACCCCTGATGGTTTTTCCCTGCAATGGGGATTTTCCCACAGGGATGGAACAGCTCTCAAACCTCAGAATCTCTCTGTGCTGACAGCCTGGGAGGATCCACACCACACCTCCTGCTCCCCTGTGTCCCCCCAGGCTGGAGGAGCCACCTGGGAAGCTCCTACCTGCAGAGACGAAGAAGATGCCAGCGCTGAGGATGACGTTGTGTTTGCTCTTGTAGAACTCGCTGGCGGCCACACACAGGCCCCCGAAGAACAGCAGCCCCACGCTGAGGATGGGGAAGATGCTGGACGCTCTCACCGCACCTGTGGGACAGGGAGAGGGGCAGGATCAGCCCCCAGCACCCCCTGCACCAACACCAGCACCTGGGAAGGATTTGTGCAAGGGCACCCCTTGAGCTGCAAGGATGGATGGGGACACCCAGCACCAGACCCCACCATGAATCCTCTGCTTTTCATGGAATCCTGGAATGGTTTGGGTTGGAAAGGACCTTAAAGTCCAACCAGTGCCACCTCCTGCCATGGGCAGGGTCACCTTCCACTATCCCAGCTTGCTCCAAGCCCCTTCCAACCTGGCCTTGGACACTTCCAGGGATGGGCAGCTACAGCTTCTGTGGGAAACCTGTGCCAGGGCCTCCCCACCCTCACAGAGAGGAATTCCTTCCCAGTATCTCTGCTGTCCCTGAGCCAGCCCTGCAGATCCTGTGATTCCAGCCATAAAAACAGCATAAACCCCAAATTTCTATTTTTTTCCCCCCCTCTCCTAGGTTAGATCAAGGAATTATGTCTTCCAGCCTAGTCACACAGCCAGCACCATCAATTTACCTTCCCATTACCAAACACACCACCCTCAGGTTTTGGCTGGAGTGCCTCTGGAGTCTGGAGTGGCAGAAATCCCACAGATCTCACCAGGCTGGTGAGGAACTGCCAACCACATGGTCAGGAACCTCTCCCATAGGGCCCAAACTATCACAGCTGCTTTGGAAGTAAAAATTTACAAATTAACATACCTCAATTTCAACAAAAAGTAATTTTCCGATGTAGGGGAGGAACATGTTCAAAATTAACAGAATGCCAAGGTCCCAGAACCCAGCTGGGACAATGCTGTGACCCCGGTGCTGGGCTCCATCCCTCAGGATCAGCTCTGGCAACACTGACAGCAGTCACTGACTGGGCACTACACAAAGAAGGGACTTTCCTACACGGATCAGCTTCCAAAATGACAGTAGAGAGTAATGAATGCAGCAGATCACTACCTGCTGCACCAAAAATACACTGTGCCTTGGTTTGGACTCTCATGCCTCGATTAGGGCTGTTATTAAAGCAGAGAAATACAGGAAAGCTCCATTAAAATTCCACTCAGGGGGCTTTAAAATAGTCTTTTTACTTTTAATGTGAGAGGGGGTGGGAGAACTTCAACACTAATCTACTAAAACTGCAAAGCCATTTCATTAAACTCGTTCTCCTCTCTGCTGTGAGCAGAGATGTGGAAATTTGAGAGTCCAGAGCAACAACTGGATGAGCAGCAGCTGGGTCAGCCGGGGGGGTTGGGGTTGAGCACCAGGCAACGGGCACAGGGCCCTTCTCCCGGGATTCCTTCCTGCCCCAGGAGCTCAGAGAGCATCCAGGGCTGCCACTGCCCCCCTGCTGCCGTCTGTTGTTGTTTGGAAACGCAGGGGTTGGGATGAGCCCTCAGCACGCAGGGCCCACAGTCTGGCACATGTGTGGCTCTGCATGTCGGGGGTGTCATTTGTGTCCAGCCTCTGTCACTGGTGCCTGGCACATGCTCACACGTGTGTGCCCAGCACTGAGGGGACAGTGCCCCTTGTCTGCAGGGTCACCCTCACCCAGCCTTGGGGCTGCCCATGCTTTCCCCTGGAAGAGGGGAAATTTAGGTGAGATATACAGAAGGAATTATTCCCTGTGAGGGTGGGGAGGGCCTGGCACAGGGTGCCCACAGAAGCTGTGGCTGCCCCATCCCTGGAAGTGTCCAAGGCCAGGTTGGATGGGGCTTGGAGCAAGCTGGGATAGTGGAAGGTGTCCCTGCCCATGGCAAGGGGTGGCACTGGTTGGGCTTTAAGGTCCCTTCCAACCCAAACCATTCTGGGGTTCTGTGGAAAGCCTGTGGCCCTGCCCCAAAGCTCTGCTGGCCCCTGAGACAGGAGGCCCCACTTTTCCCAGGAAAGCTGCCCGTTCAGTTTCCCTCTGTCTCCCTGTGCTTGGCTGCCACCAGCAGAGCACATGGCAGATGCTCGTTGTGCTCTCCAGGCAAATCCAGCCTGGCTGGAGACTCGGGGAACAGGGACACCAGCACGGACAGGGCATGAACACGTGTCCCTGTGGTGCTGCACCATGGACCTGCAGGGTCCCAGTCCTCCATGGGGGAACACCAACAGACTCAGGCTGTGCAGCAGCTGCTGGGACCAGCTGTGGGGACAGCGAGTGCCAGGCCAACGTGCCATTAACATGTGGCACTGTGACATGGCACGGCCATGCTTGCATGACCCAGAGGGTCCTTGCTGCTGCACAAGGAGCCTGGGGGGCCGTAACCCCTCAGCCTTCTGCTGGGTGAAGCTGGAGGAGAGGAAGGGGGTGCCCTGCAGTGTGTGAGGGGACCCAGGGGATGTGTGCCATGGGGGAGCAGACTCACGGAGGAGATACTCGGCTGTGTCTTGCTCGTAGTCTGCATCCTCAGGGAAGTGGTCGATTTTCTTGCACACTCCTCGGAAGGTTCCTGGGGAGAAACAAGCCAGGAAATGCTCAGAACCCTGTGCTGGCCAGGATGTGCAGCAGCCCAGGGGCCTTCATGTTCTAAATGGGGACACTGAGACACAGTGTGGGACTGCTCTGGAGCAGCAAGGGGCAGGGAGAGGTGGGAGGAACTGCAGTATCTCCCTAGAGGAAGGGCAGCCCCCTCACCATCCTCGCTCTAGAGCATGTGGTCAGGTCATGCTGGCTCTGTCCCCTCTGCCATGGGACCCAGAAGGACCTGTCGCCAGGGACCAGGGCCCCAGACAGGACAAACCAACCCTCAGGGTGTCCTGCATGGTGGCATGCTCCCAGGCTGTGCTTGGGGGAGCTGAGCAGCATGACAGGCATCAATTAAAGCCTGAAGATGAGGCTCCGGAGGAGGCAAGCTGTCATCCAGAGGGAGACACAGCATCCGAGGGAGAATTGCCTGCTCCCGTTGCTTTGGGAACTGTGGGAAAAGGGGTTGCACTGGGCACAGTGAGGACACGAGCTCCACAGCACAGCCCCCAGCCTCCTCCTCTTCCTCCTCCTCTCAGCTTTGGGCTTTCACCCACCTTCTCCCAGTACCCAGAGCCAGCAGACTCTGCCCCACACACCCCAGAGCTGCCCCCCACATGTCCCTTTGCTCTGCAGCCATCAGGCACTGCCAGAGCGGGGCTGCACCAATGGAGCCCTGGGCTGAGCAGGCATGGGCAGAGCAACACGCCCGGCTGCCCAGGGGAGGGGGCGGAAGGGGGACAGCCCCAGCTCCACAGCATCTATTCACACTCTGACATTCATTTTGTCTCCTTTACTCCCTCTGTTCACCAACTGATGCTCGTCGTCATGGCAATGCTGAGCCACCTGGCACACAACTTCAGCCTCCAAACACACACCACAATAAGGCTGCAATCCCAAAAAGCCCCCTCTGACCTCCAAGATGCTCCGCAGGGAGGGAATCCTGCCCCTGGGAACTGCAGCTGGAAATGGCTCCAGCTGGATGAGGCAGCTGCTCGGGGTCCTGGCTGGGGACACAGTCCCCAAAGCAGCTAGGCCACGTGTCACATCCTCAGCCACCAGGTCCCTGTCCCCTGGTGACAGCAGATGCAACTCCATGTGTTCCTCTCCCAGCTTTACAGCTGGGCCTGGGTAAAGGACACTGGGATGGTATCTCAGGGGGACTTGCTCTGGCACCGGCTCAGCCACTTGCTCTGGGCACTTGCAGTCCCTGCCAATGCCTTACCTGGGTGTGCCTTCCCAGCACCCAGCTGTGCCTCCAGAGCTGGGCACAGCCCACGCCACCAGCATGGCTCGTGCTCTATGGACAGGCCGGACGGGCGGCTGCTGCCCCCTCCCAGCCACCGCTGCTGGTGCTGCCAGCAGTCGGGCTCCTCTCCCAGCCGGGAGCATGCCAGGCTGCTGGTTCCAGCACACCCCAACCTGCTCCTGAACCCTTTCCCAGCCCTGGCCATGCCTGTGCCGTGGCTCCGTGCTGGGAACCTGAGTCACAGCCCCGGGTTTGATTCATCTGCGGCCGGGCAAGCGCCAGCACAGGCGGTGCTGCCGCCGGTACCCACTCCCCTCTCGGCTGTCTGGGTGGTGGATCTCAGTAATTTCCTCTCCCTATTAGTATGAATCCCAATTAGCCAACTTGGCTTATTGCCGCACTTCCCTGCCGGAGCCCAGCACAGCCGCAGCAAGCTCTGCGCAGCGCCAGAGGCTGGGCTGGGCACCCTGCTCAGCCGGCCCTGAGCCCCCTCGCCCACCCCAGCACCGGTCAGTAGGGAGGAACCAGTCCTGCCTGTCCCCTCCTTCAGCAGGAGGGGTCAGCGTGAGCAGCCCCAGCTCTGCCACCAGTTGGTGCCATCAGGCAGGTGCCACCTCTCTGCTCACCCTCCGCAGCTGCCGCACGCCCCTGGCCAGGAGGGGAGCACGTCCATCCACCTTCTGCCCCAGCCTCACCCAACTGCAGGTCAGAGTCTCCATGTAATGGTCTCACCTTAATCCAGGGAATCCCCCTCCAGCTGGGAAACCTTCCCGGGCTTTTTGGGTATATCAGCAATGGGACCGTGGGCCGTGTGGTGCCTGCAGGGTGTCTCTGCCCGGCGGCCCCAGGCTCCTGCAGCGAGCCCTGCCTTTGGGTGACACCGGATTTAATTTGGAAGCGACGAAGTCGTACTTCACACTCTGCAGCCGCAGGTTTGTACGGGCATCCCTCCCGTCCCCTCCCCTCCCCGCCCGCAGGGCTGTTTGCATCCCGCGCTCCGCGTGATCCTTCGATCCCTCTCATCCCCGCCAGCTCCGAGCCTCCCCAGCCGCCCGCTGGATGCTGTGAGTGCCCCCGGAGCCCCCCCAGCCCCGGGCGGAGGGCAGGGCTTGTGCTTTCCCTGCTCTGCTCACTCGTGCTCCGCTGTACGCGCGGAGCTCCCGCGCCGCATTTATCGGCACATGCAGAGGCAATTAATTGATTTGATCTCAGGTTGTTTTCCTCTCAGAGCCCTTTTCCCCAGGGAGGGCTAGGGGGACGGGGAGGGGGTTGTGAGGGAAATAACGGTTACAGTGGTGGAAATACAACCAAGAATATCGATCCCAGCCCGACGAGCCAGAAGACTAAAGAGCTCCAGTTCTGGTGTTAAAATCTCATTACTTTTCATCTGGTGGAACAGTTTTCCAGGGACCATTCTGGGTGTTACTGGTGTGTGCAAAGGAAGACTCAGGCTGAGGAGGATGAGCTGAGACCGCTCTTAAATGAGAACAAAATTCCTTTCTCCCCTCCTACTGGCTCAGCCAGGAGTCAAGGTCACATTCCAGTCCTCAGCTCTCTGCTCCTCCCGATAAATCCAAGTGAGTTATCTCCCAAGTTGTGGCTTCCAGTAACGGCCTTCCTAAAGACACTGTGTTACACTGAATCCATCCAAAGGAAGTATAGGTCATTATGGTCTAAGTTCTCTGAAAATTAATATTTTGGAGAACCAGAGGTCGGAGCTGAGCTGGGAAGTGCTGGGGTAGGAAGGAGCCTGCGGCACAATCCCAGAGATGCTCAGGCTCTGCACTCCCTGAGTAACAAGAGCAAGATACCTAAATATCTCTGAGGGATTAAAACTTCAGGGCTCATCTTTTTTTACCTCCCACCCACCTCCCAGATGCTTGGAGAGATGGAAAGAAATTCATCCATATTCCTTCCCTTTCCTAGCTCCAGGCTCTGCAAGGGATCCTGAGGCTCTTTGCACAAGGTCCCTGGTGTGAGATTGCGGAGCTGCGGAGTTTTGGGTCTGTGTTAGCCATGGCCAGGACCCAGTGGCCACCGCACAGGGCTCAGCAGGTGGCACCAAACAGCTCCCGTGCCCCTGCGGAAGGCTGCAGGGGTCCCAGCCACCCCCCAGAACCCTGTTTGCCACCTGCATCATCAAATTTTCAACACAGCCTGGGTTCAAAGACACACAGCAGCTTAGAGGAGCATCAGAGAAGGCTGGTGGGATGGCTACAGGCTCTAGATCCACAGTTTGGAGCAACCCCACTGGAATTGCTGCTGGAGCTGAGGACAAGGGGTGTTCTCCACCAGGGCAGGGAAGCCTTGGGGAGCCAGGTGACCTGTCATCGCCATCCCACCATCTGTGTGACTCCTCAGGCCGTTACTGTCACACGCATCTGTTGGCCCCAAGTCCACTGGAGAGCGGCTGAATGAAGGCAAAATCTGAGAGCCCCCAGCCCTGCTCTGGTGTTGGGATGGGTGCTGGGCTCCTCAACACCTGGCAGTGGGAGGAATCCTCCTCCTCCCCAGGACTGAGTTCTCCCGCAGCACATCCCCGTCGCCCCAGCAGCCCCACACCAGCTTCCCCCGGCGGTACCAGTGTAATCTGGCTCCATCTCCATTTCACACCCTCTCCCCCTCTCTGCGGTGGTGGCTTGTGGCTGAGCAGAGGCACCTACACAGATACGCCTGTTCTGAAGGACATTTTTTCCTGTTTTTATATACAAAAAAAAAAAACCCACCAGTGGAAAAAACCCAAGTCAGATGAAAGGAATGCAGGACCAAGGAGGTGGCAGAGGTGGCTCTGCTGTGCTGGTCGAGCAGAGGCCAGTGCAAGCACACACCTGAACACACATGGCAGGGGGGGAACCGAGCCCCTGTGCACCCCCACGGCTCGGCAGGGTGTGGGGAGCAGGAGATGCCCGTGATGGGCATCCCCACGGGGGACACGGTGGGCACAGCTTGGCACTCACACCACGGGTGGGCTGGGAGCTCCTGCCAGCGCCAGCCCGCGAGGTGCCAGTGATTGGCGCGTGGCACAGGGACTTCACTCCCTCAGCAGTGTTAAAAGGGAAAAAAAAAAGGGAAAAAAAGAATCTACATTTTGACAGTGACTCATCATCTCCCATTCTGGAATCTGTGGGGTTGGTGCAACCTACACAAGGCAGCTCAGAAAAGCAAAACAATTCTGAATAATAGAGAAGGAAAAAAAAGTTTGCAGCTGATGGGTAATTTCCAGCCCTTTGCTCTGAGGGTTTTCTCATTTTTTCTCATTAGAAAAGTAATCAGGTAACACTCTGGAGCTGCTTCCAGGGGCTCCCCCCACGCTCCCCTGAGCTTCCTTCCTCCCTGCATCCTTCCAACCTTCCTCCCTCTGTCCTTCCACACTGCTGGAGCTCATGGCAGGAAAACACCACACTCCTGGGAAGATGCTGGGATGGGGTAGGAAGGTGCAGGGGCTGAGGTGAGTGCAGGGGTCTGGGTGGCCCCTTCTCTGCTGTCCCCTCATGGCAGCTGGCAGACTGCTGTCCCCTCCATGGCACATGGCAATGGGCAGCAGCTGCCGATGCCGGGAGCCCTCGGATGATGCTGGGGAGGAGAGCACTCATCAGCATGTCTTAGGAAATCATTTCATGTTTTATCTTTAACAGTGAATAAACATTGATTTTTACTTTAAAAGGTAATTGACATTCCTATGAGAGCGCAATGAGTGCTGGAGCAGCCGGAATCGGTGTAAATAAGCCATGTGCTAGAAATTAATGAGCTTCACTGACTGAGTTTATCTGTTTAAATTAATACAATTCTGGCAATTATAAAAAAATAATGATCTTTGGTTTGTTTGCTTGCTTGGAGACACTGATGGTAGGAGATGGGGCAGAGTGGGAGGCCTGGGCCCAGCCAAGCATCCCAGTGCCCGAGGTGCCAGGACCTCCCTCTGTGTAGCTGGAGCAGGATCCTGCTCCCCTTGTTTAATGAACATTTTAGATTTACTTGGGTTAACTGATGAGCTTCTGGGAAGGGTTTGCCTTCCAGCCTCCTCTTTGGCTGATGGTAATTGGGGCAGCCAGCTCAGCTCAGATTCCTGGATCCCACAGCTTTTACTAACAGGATGTGGAGAAGGCGGGTCTGTCCTGCAGGCTGGGAGCTCTGTGCTCGTTTGGCAAAGGGGGCTTGGGCTCATCCCCATCCTCCTCCCCTTTCCACCACTCCAAGAACTGGCTAGAGCTGACAGAAGCTCCTGGCCCAACTGTGGTACGAGTGCCTGATCTTTAGGGTCTCTTCCAACCCAAACCATTCCATGATTCCATGATCCCAGCTGCCAGCTGGATAATTAACGGAAGGATCCAGACACACTCATTTGTAGGAGTGAGTTGGAGCCACATGTTTCATGTCCAGAACAGTGGGGACAAAATCTGCCCAATTGGGACCAGAGGGTAAACCAAGAGTCAAGAGTGTAAAACCTGGGATCCTCTGGTTAAACAAGCTGCCAGTAATTCAGACAAAGAGAATCTGTGAGTGTGGGTGCTCCGGTGTCTGCTCCCACCCTGAGCTTGGCAGAGGCCGGATCATCCCCAGGCTGCTTAAGCACCTATTTATACTAAGGAGGAGACAAGCTGCATTATGATGGGGAGCTGGAGGTTTCACTTCACCAATATTAAAATGTCCTCTGAATTTCTAAAAACCTATAAATGACAATTTCATAGCTGTGAAGCGTGGCATCCAGCACAGGGGAGTGCTATTTTCGATTCCGTGTTGACAGCTGAAAGGGAATGGATCACAGAATTAAAAACTAGTTGCTGCTCAAGTCCAAGCAATCACGGCTTGATTATGCTTCTTATGGGCACACAGAGGCGAGTCCAAGGCACCAGCACAGAATCCTGGAGCTTTGAGAGGTCAATTCACAGAGCAGAAAACAATTACAAGCCAAATCACTTAGGAGAACGGATTTAAGCATAAAAGCACAACTGTGTACAGAGAATGATTTAAGTGTTTTGCCTGAAAACTCATCACCATGACGGGAGTTTGCATTGGTTTAGAAACTGCCTGGCTAATAAGTAAACAGCTATAAAAATAAAAACAGGCCCAACAAAGAGAAGAAAGGAGATATTCATAACTCTGAATATAAATCAGCAACTTGGAATTGTAGAGCACTGATAAAGGCTCAAACAAACAGCAGAAAAGCATCAAAACGTCCTTCCCCAGTGCATTGGGATGAGCAGCAGCAGCAGAAAGGAGCAGTGCCACCCCCCGTCACCAAACAACGCAGCAGCGTTAGTCACAGGCCCCAGAAATGTTAAATAACTGATCACAACCACGGCATTTCGCATCCAGCACATTCTCATCCCGGAGCCCAGGGAGAGCGGAAGGAGCCGGCTGAGCAATCACCAGCTGTATGGAATGCTGCTTTGGGAAGGGCGAGGGTGGAGAGGCTGAGAGGCTGCTCTGCCCACCCTGCCTGGAGCAGGGCTGCTGCATCCCCTACGCTGCCCCAGGGGCTTGGGCTGGGACCTGATGGCACAAGCAGGGACTCAGAGCAAGGGGACCAGCCATGGACACAGAGTGACAAGGTCACCGGTCACACTTGCTTTGGTGCAGCCAGCAGCAGACTGGGGCAGGGACAGTGACCAGCACAGACACTGGCAGGTAATGGTCAGCCTGAGGGCCAAAAGGGAGATCCTGGTGTGGTGAGGTACAGCAGCCTGGAAAAACAGTCTTACTCATGGAATCATCACAGAATCCCAGAATGGCCTGGGTTGGAAGTGGCCTTCAAGACCATCCAGCCCCACCCCTGCCATGGGCAGGGACACCTTCCACTATCCCAGCTTGCTACGAGCCCCATCCACCCTGGCCTTGGACACTTCCAGGGATCCAGGGGCAGCCACAGCTTCTCTGGGCACCCTGTGCCATGGCCTCCCCAACCTTAATATTCCCTATTTCAAGGTGAAGCAGCTGCTTAAATTTATGATCAACATTCTGGTCCGTGTTTGAAGGAGGGTGTAACTAAATTTGTCCCATAAAAAGAGGGCTCAGGGGCAGAGGCTCGGGAGGTGCTGGAGGAGCCCGGTGGGCAGTGAGCCCCTCTGTGCCCTCTGCACAGCCTGACCTCAGCCCAGCACTGCAGTTCCAAGGCTGCGAAAAGCAAATCATTCTCCAATGGAGCCCCACAGTGCAGAATATCCAGGCTAAAAATATGTAAATGGCCATGAAAAGCACTGTCAGAGCTTCAGCAAGACGAGCCAGTCGCCAAAAGGCAATTTCGAATTTCCGAGCTCGCTGCACGAGGCATTAAAAAGGTCACTATTTCTGAAATAAGGATCTTTACAAATAAACACATTTGCCGAGTCCTCGGTGAGTCATGCCAGAGCGGAGCACAGAGCATTTCCACCCTAATGCTCCTGACAGGCCGGGAGCAGGGAGATCTTTTCATGTTTACAGTTCATCAATAGTTATTACAGCTGCACAGTCAATCTTTAAAGCCCATTTAGCCTGGGAGGAGGCTCGGCAGGTTGTTTTCCCTGAAAAAGTGATATTAAATTTATTATGTTCTTCCTCTTTTATAGCATGGATTTGAAGGTAAGCATTTGAAGTTCAAATACATGACTGCCATTCCAGCACCTGCCTTTTAAAAAAATATATCTATACTTGTGTCGCATCCTCCTGGTATAAATATTTGAAGTTTTCAGCTGATGTGCTAAAAGGGCCTCGATGCATCACAGCCTATTTATTCCAGGGAATACAGTGGGCATTGTGCTGCTGGTTTGCTGGTGTGGGAGAGAGGTGCTGGCACCCTGGAGCCACAGCTCCCTGCTCCCCTCCCCACTGGTGCCAGGCTCCCCCTGGCCGGGGTGCGGGTCCGGCCCGGCCCCGCAGGTTCCGAGCGCATCCAGCACGGACGGATTTAGCTCCTGCCTGCCGGGAGGCAGCGCCGCCTCCTCACCATCTGCGGGAGGGAAGCAGCCCCGGGGAGCAGCTCCAACGCCCCAGATGGGGAAAGCGATATTCAGGAGTAGCACCATAGTTTCACTCTTAGCTTTTTTTTGGAGAACAAGAAGGGACTCTCCTGCAGACGGAGCATCAGGAGAGAACTTTGCTGGTGAACGAGTGAGTGACACCAGCCTCATCTTCCCCCTCCAAGAAATGAAAGCTGCCCTTTTGAGCTGCCCAGAAACCCAGAGCCATTCCCACAGCACAGCACTCGCCCTGCCCTGTGCGTTTCGGAGCCCCTTGACAGGACTGCACTGGCAGCAGGCTCCCTGCCCGGGCAGGGACAGGGCATGGTGCATCTCGTCCATCACACATCACTTCGGGATTTTACAGCACCAAAAGCCCCCAACACATGGCAGCCAGCTGCTCGAGGCCCCTGAAACACTCCGTGCCTCAGACAGCCCGCGGGACTCATCTGTCTAAGGCTGTGATGTCCCCCCCCACACTGCACCCTCCGGCCCTGGGAGCAGGACCCTGCTCCTGGCTACAAAGCTGCTCCACCCGGGTCAGAGCTGGGCAAACTGCTTCATGGTCTCCCTGAGCCACTTACACCATCACCTTGGCCATTAAACAGCCTCACCTTCCCCAGCTTCCCAAACCTGGCTGAAAGCACAAAATATTTTGCTAGAAAAAATCTGGGCTTTGAAACAACCCCAGGTCCATCTGGCCCTGCCATTCCAAATACCAAACAACACCAGTTCCCCATGGCTCTGCCCTTCCAGGAGCCAATGAGAGCTCTGGTGGCAAGAGGAGAAACACGTGAAAGCCCCTGAGATGGTGAAGCAGAGAGATTCACCATTCACCCAATGTTTTCCATCTTCCTCTTTTGCATTAAATCGCAGAGAGAGCCCATCCTGCTGCTGCTGCAGCCAGGTGCTGCTCTGCTATCCATCTTGAGTACAGCAGGAGTTCCCCCAGCCCCATGGCACTTACCTGGGGCTGCCCCTGTGGTTTTACTCCCCTATTTTCAGCTCTGGCTCATCCCCAGGGTCTGTGGCGTTGCCCTCAGCCCACACCACACATCCATGCAGGGAGGGCTGTGCCTGCAGCAGCCTTTTAATGGCTCTGTCCCAGCTGCATGCAGCCCAGCAGCTCCACCTGCTTATCACTGAGGGCACCTAGCTGCTCTCTGGATGATGCACCGGCAGTTTGAGCTATGAGCTGGAAGGAGAATGGATGGTGAGCAGCCCTGAGGAGAGCTGGAGAGGGACTGTGGACAAGGGCATGGAATGACAGGACAAGGGAGAATGGTTTCCCACTGACAGAGAGGAGGCTTAGATTAGATATATGGAAGAAATTCTTCCTTGTGAGAGTGGGGAGGCCCTGGGACATGTTGCCCACAGAAGCTGTGGCTGCCCCATCCCTGGCAGTGTCCAAGACCAGGCTGGATGGGGCTTGGAGCAAGCTGGCGTAGTGGAAGGTGTCCCTGCCCATGGCAGGGGGTGGAACTGGATGGTCTCGAAGGTCCCTTCCAACCCAAACCATTCCACCGTTCTGCGACTCTGTTATCCCCAATTTACGGACGGGTGGTGGAGCACTGGAGAGACGCAGATCACAAGCATCTGCTCGCTTTGGGCACTCAGCTGGAGCCTCGCAGATCCGGGGATTTCACAGCCCTGGAACAGGCTCTGCGCGGGAGGTGACGCTGCTGTCACAGCCCGGCCTGCGCCGCCAGCGGGGCTGAGCCCCCGCCCGAGGAACAACTCCTGGGGGCTGATGGGGCGTTCCGCTTCTCCTATTTTATGGAAGACTTCTCTTCATCCCGAACGGGAGATCTGTTCAAACTGACATTGCAAGTTATTTCTAAAGAGTGACTGAGCTTGTGTGCCCTGACCAGCACAGAGCCGTCACCGAGACCCTGTATGAGCGGCACAGACGGTGTCACGCACACCACACCGGTGCTGGCTGCACGACGGGCAGCAGCTCCCATGGACCCGATGCCACCACGGCCGTGGCCCTGCACGCTGCAGTGGGCGCAGGGGCCGTTCCGTCCCCGCAGCCCCACACCGCGGTGTCCCTCGGGGCCCCGCCGAGCGCGGCGCCGGCAGACGGGGCTCAGCGGCGGAGGCGGCGGCGCGTCTGTCTCGCACCTCAGCCGTGCTGAGCCGGGACTGGCAGCGCAGCCGCACGGCCCCGGCTGTGGGGATGCACCGGAGCTCAGCCGGCGGCACCGGCCCTGCGGGGACGGGCTGAGCTCCCGGGAGCTGCTGCAGGCTGAGGGCGGGGGGCGGTAGCAGTGGCAATTGGGGCAGGTTGGGGGCGATGTACAGAGTGTATTTAATGTTATTATATGCAATTATTTACAACATGCACACCACCTCCCCCAGCCTCGCTGCCCTCGCAGGGCCACGCTTCCGCTGATGGGAGACAGAAGCAGAAGCCCCGGCTCCTGCTCCTCCCCAGCTGAGAGGTCTCACACCCCGCTGCAGCTTTCCTGCTTCCTATGCAAGGCGCGATCACTCTGATCCTTCTCCAGCTTCTCACACTGGAGAGAAGGCCAAAGACTGATGTACAGAGAACAATTTTATCTTTGGCTGGAGTGTGCTGAGGAGCGACAAGAGATTCTCCCAGAACGGGGAGAAGAAGCCTCGGGGCTGCGAGAGGCTCCCAATCCCCGGAGCAGCCGGGGCGGGCAGGGTGATCAGCCCGTGCCCATCTGGAGGGGTCCCCGCTGCCAGCCCGGTGGGGGCCGGGTGGCACAGCTGCTGTGCCGTGATAAGGCTGCGGGGCTGAGCGAGGCTGCTCAGGCAAATGGAGGATTTGGCAAGGATGCCAGCATCCCGGCAGGAATGACTGTCTCAGCTGGCAGGGACACACAGTCGGGCCGGGGCAGGGGCAGCTGCGGGGAGGTCACAGTCTGCCTCGCCAAGTGACAGTGACCTTTCCCATCCAGGCAGCAGCCCCGGGCCGGCTCGGGCAGGAGGCACCCGGTGCAGCCCCTTGCAGTGCTCCCGTGATGACGTTGTGTGATGCGATCGGGGATGCTGAGGTATCACATAGAGAGCTGCAAGATGTTGGTGTTCAACACCCAGCTGAGCAGCACCGGCCTGGCCTGAAGGGTTCCTATTTCATGTTAGGATGGAACCCAGCCTCTCCAGGGGGATGGAGGTGCCGTCTCTGGGACCAGGGAAGTTCTGCAGGACACGAGCCGCTTGATGACAGTGCCAGCAGCACAAGCCAAGACTGATTTTAATAAGTTAAATCAGGCACATCTCAAAAGGGCCATTGCTTGTTGGTAATCTCTCTAGGGGTGCTCTCCCCTCCCCTCGTGATTCCAGGCACGAACTGATATTAAAGGTATAATTAGAGGACAATTAGCAAATTACCAGTGAAATTGTAACTGTGACCGTTCAAGAGGCATGAACACAAATGTCACCCTCAAACACCACCTTTCGTCACTGCTCACTACTGCCCAAGTCCCGCAGGGTGTATCACCAATACCAACACCCTCGTGGGTGTCCAGCGACCCCCAGAAAGGCTGGGGGGGTCACATGTCCCCCCTCGCTCCCTGTACCCATCCCGGCACTCCTGTGCACCCCAATTCTCCTCCTTCAATACACACCACTTGGCAAACAGCAAACACACAGAGCCCTAGGGAGAGCGACAGGATGGTACAAGGGGCTGACCTGCTCCCCAACCTGCCCAATGGCCTCCCTGCATCCTGGCATTTCCACAGGACTGTATTATTAAACACCACCATTCCCAAGGACCTGACACAGGAGCAGCTCAGCCTCCCTCTGCTGCCCAACAGCACGAGATTTGTCTTTACATTGTGGTGTCAGAAGATAAGAAACAGGCAATATCTGAGAAAATCATCACCCCCTATCACCTGCTCAGCAGCCACAATCCTTCCTCCTGCTTCTCCCTGCCATGACTGTGAAAATCCCTGATCAAGCACAGCTACTCACCAGTGAGTGAGGGATTCCTGCAGTGTTCAGGGGATGAGTGAAGCCCAGCAGTCCTGACACAGCTCAAAAAGGACCAAAAGCCTATTGCAAGAAGACCCTCCACTTCTCCTCTGGGCAAGTGATCATAGAATCTTAGAACCCCCGAATGGTTTGGGTTGGAAGGGACCAAAAGGCACAGGACAGTTCAAAGCATGCAGCATACCCTGGCCTGGACTTTTCATTCTGAAGACACTTCAATACCTGTTGCAGGTAGAAGGCTGGGAAATCACAGCAGTGTGGGATCAGAACATTCCGCAGCCATCCCCGGAGCCCCGGGCTGACCCAGAGCCGGGCCAGGGGCGGTGTTTCCCAAGGGTTGTGTAACAGGTCCCGGTGCGGGATGCAGCCCCTGCTCCTCCCCGGCACAGCCTGCGGAACCTTCCTTCCGCCGCAGAGCTGGCAGCACACACACGCCGAGGGAGAGACACCCGTTGTCACCCCGGCACTGTCATTCTTTATCACTGCAGGTGTCTTCTTAATCAGAGCCCTTATCTGGAGCTGCTGCACTCCCCGAGAGAGCCGCGGCTCCTCACAGCCCGCGTGGCACTGCGCAGAGCAAGCGGCTCCCCACTCCTCACCCCGAGTAAAGCTACCCAAAACCTCTGGAGCCGAGCCCACCAGCCAAAGCAAACCCACCTGGGACCCCTCAGGAGGGACGTGAACACCTCCCTCCTCTCCCCACCGAGCACTAACCCAAAATGCATCCACTAGCTTCAGGGGATCTCCTTCCGAGGGTGACTTGAAAGACTGAAGTGGGTTGTAGGTGTTGCAGCCCAGCTTCAGCCCCTCTGGAAAGGGAGTGGAGCAGCGGGCAGCGGGCAGGACCCCTCCCCACGTCCTCCCCATCTCCCGGCGGGCACTTTGCGGGGACTCAGGACACGGGTGGGCGCCTTTCCCCTCGAATGCCTTGGACTGACCCAGCCCCGGCACCCGCCAGCACTGCTGCGTTGAATGACAGTGGATCCCCGGCAGCTGCCTCCTGCCAGCGCCGTGAATCAGCCAGCGGCACTTGTCAGCAGGTGAGGCAGGGAAGAACCGCCCTGCCAAGTGGGACCCCTCGGGCAGCAACTGAACAACCCCTCCACACTTTCGGATTAGTGCATTTATATAATTTTAAGAGCATTTTTGATTTTCCCGAAAAAGGAGGTTAATGTCTATTTATGAAGTGCACGCTGCGTTCATTAAAAATCCATGGTGAAACCCATGTGAACAGGAACCACGGAGATGCGAGAAGCCCTGAGCAAGATTAACGCTCGGCTGCCTCACCTCATCCCGAACAGCAGAGCATGACAGGTCTCCACACCTGGTCTGTCCCCTGTGCAGAGCACAGCGTGCCCAGCAGGGCTGTGCCAGTGAGGATGGGAGGGCATCACCCTGTGGGCCAGCGGGGAGGGTGCTGGGGGACTTTCCCAGAGCCGTGTGAGGTGAGCACCGCTGAACTCACCTGGCTTCACGTTATGAAGGGCAAGACTCACGCTGAGAGAAGGGATTCACCAAAGGCCACGCAGCTCTTGGCAGTGGAGCTGGGCATCGCTCCCTGGCTGCTCCAGCAAACGTCATCCTGGCACCTCCTGGCCAGTCCCCACCTCGCTGGGAACGGGAGGATCTGGCATCCAACCAGATGGGGCATCCTCCCCAAACCACAGCTACCCGCAGCCACCAGCACTGGGGCTCGCAGCCTTCGTTAGCCATCCCTAATTATTTACAGCCGGCATGGAGCCAGTGACCTTGCACGGGAAAAAAACCACTTGAGCCTCATTCAAATTCAGCCTTCCACCTCTATTACACGGGAACAGCTCCGGAGATGACAGGCTCTGCACCACGCCTATGCAGCAGTAAAATGCCTGTTTCTGAGCTGTTCACAGCATACATTTTACTCATCACGTGCTGCTCGCAGGCAGTGAGGGAACCGACTCTTTAACCCACCCCACAAGTCAGGATTTTTGCCCAGGAAACACTGCAGCATCCCAGGAGGGTGAATTTTGCACCCTCTGCTCAAAGCAGAGCTGGTGGCAGTGAGCTGAGGTGCAGCTCCTCCCCGGACACTCTTCAAACAGCCGTGGAGCTGGAGGCACGGCTGCTCGGAGCCACGGTGCCAGCTGGCAGTGGCACGAGACCCTCTGTGTCCAGAAGGATTCTTATGACTCGTGGCTTTTGGCCATGTGCCACAAGAACATGGGTCTGGAGCAGCCTGAGGGTCCAGCCAGCCTCATTTCCATCTCCATTAGAGGACAGTAATTCATGTTTATGCAATACATCCTCCACCAAGGCGAGGCTCAGGGATTCCCTAAATCCAAGCTTGTGCCTGGGTGTTGTATGTGACCCCTTGCAGAGCCCCGTGTCCAGGGCAGGTGTTCAGCGCTGTGTGACGGCAGTGCCAGGGGCTGGGCTGTCCCTGCTCCAGGCTGTTCTGATGGGAAGACTCTCTGGGTGTCAAAGTGCAGCCATCACGTAGTCTCAAACAGGCAAGTGTCCCTCTCCACCTTCATCCATCACCTCACCTTAGGTGCCTCCACCACACCACATCCTCCATTTCCATCACACACGAAAACTCGATGCCTCCCAGCCCTCAGATAACAAAGAGCGAACAACCTCTTTCCACCACCTCCCCAAACCTGCCTTGCTGCACCAGCCCCACCTCCCCCTGCATCCCCTCCAGCCCACACCGACAGTCCCCACCTGTGCACCCCTGCCCCACAGCCGCCATCCCTGGGCACTCCTCACGGGCACCCTCAGGCAGAGCCATGGCCGGTGGCATTGTGGGGAGCCATGCCAGGGGTGCTGGGCCTCTGGGCAGGGTGGTCAGTGTGGTCAGAGTGGCTGTGGAGGGCAACCTGGCAGCCCTACCACACCATCACCAGCACTGGCACTGAGCTGGACCGGGCGCTGCTGAGAAGTGGCACGTTGGGGTGGTGATGAGAATCTATCACAGACACTGACCAGACAGAGGAACAGGATGAGCAGCTCCTTAAATACCTGCCTATAATGAGTAGCGAGAAAAAGTGCTCCATCATGGGTGATTGCAATCTCAGGGACATTTGCTTGGCGCTTTTAAAAATTAAAGATAATAACTTTCTAACAGAAACAATCTTGCTGTCACCTTGGGGAAATTCTCTGCTTGGCCTCACTCAGAGGGCTGAGAGGAGCTGGAGGCGGGGGAAGAGCTGGTGCCTGGCCAGGGCAGCCGCTTCCAGCCCAGTTTAATGACTTCTCTGCAACCCAGCTCAGCTCAGCGGAGCCAAAACCAGCCATGGACAAAACCAACAGGGGAAAACGGAAGTTCAGGATCAAGGGCAGGTGCTTTCCTGCACCTCACACCCCTGCCAGGCCTACTGGAAAGGGCAATGGAAAATGGAATTAAAAAATTAAAAATCAGGGACTTTGATGTGGAAAGTAGCAGGCCACACACGTGGCTGATGGGAGAAGCTGATGGGATCAGTTAAAATAAACCCGCAACTGAAAGGTCAAGGCAAAACAAGGAGGAATTCTTTCATTGTGTTGGAAGGAGCTTTCCTGAAGGTGTAAACCAGCACTGGATCATGACGGTGTAACTGTCAGTCACGGAGCAGAAGTGACACATGCTTATTTATTCATCAGATACTTCTGTTCTGTACTTGGAGACAAATAGGCTCCTGTACTCTGGCAGGAGCTGGGGGGATGCTATACAGCAACTGCAAAGTGTAAACATGGAATCAGGAGGACTAGAGAACTTCCTCCCAGGAGCATTCAGAGAATAAGCTGAGAAGGCTTCTGAAGATCTAAAATGGATTTTAATAAACCTTGGCATTCTGTTGAATTTCTAGAAGACAGAAGAAGCTGGTTTAATGCCAGGAGTGATGTGATGGGCAATGGCAGGAGCTGTGTCCCCAGCACCGCCTGTGGGTTAGCAGAGGTGGGAACGGGGGAGGAGGCAAATGTCAAACAGCCTCGTGGAACATAGACTTACCAAAATTCATAATTTTTTCTTGATATAGTTACAAATTCAGTTGATAAAGGAAGTCACTAACATAATACATTTAAGAGTTCCACAGGGTATTTGATTTAGCTCTCCTGAAAAAGTTAAAGACCTGTATTATGCAGAATCAACAGCGCTTTATTAAGGGGACTGGGAGCTCACAGAGACAGTCCCTGTCATCCAAGGGATGTTCCTGCACAGGATCTGCTGTTACTAGGACAGTGCTGAGCTATGACAACATCTTTATTTGAGAGTATTGAATAAAACATGAAATAATTGGGAGTAAAACAGGGCAATGGCAGAGAAAAGACTGATGGGAGTATTGATGAATGAGGAAGGTGGGTCAGGCAAATTTGGGCAGCTCGGTACCTTGGGCTCATTCAGTGATGGCCATCTCTGTACAGCCAACTCCAAGGATTAAGAGCGAGGAACCAGGAGAGCAAGTTCCAGTTTGGGGGCAGGAGATACTGCTCAGTCCCACCAGATGGGCTGGGGGCCCTGCCACCCTGGGGACTCCCTGTGAGGGGCTCAGTGACCTCAGTGTACAACCAGACTCACAGCAGGCAGAACAAAGAGCCTGCGTGGCTACGGGAGACCCAGGTACCAAAGATTATTGATTATGTTCAAAGGGAGTTTGAGGAGCTCATGAGCTCTCCAATGGAACCACCAGCCCAGGGACACAGCTGATCACCCTCAAGTGCAGCCTCCAGGAGTGACCATCCATCCACCACTGAGCCATGCAGGAGCTGCAGGTCAGGTGTAGAAAGTACTGGGCAGCGTCCTGGGCGCTATGGGGTCAGCTGATGGTACCTGAAATATTATGTTTAAATCCAGACAGGATCATCCCAAAAGACCAGCCCTGAGAGGTCTCCAGGTTCAGCAGGGAGGAACTGCTGGCTGGAAAAGGCTGTGCTGGAGCTGCTGTGGGGGACACTGGAGGGGCCAGAACGGGCCCAAGGGGGACAGCTCAGCCAAAGGAAAGCTCTGGGACAGAAGATATCTGTGTCCCCTGCAAAACACCCCACGTCCCACCCCAGAGGAATGCAGGATGCCGAACATCCTCTGTGAGGGAGGCAGGCAGAGCAATGCTTGGCCTCCTCCAGAAATGACAGAGCACTTTATTCTGATGAGAGGAATGAAGGAGGAAAGGAAAAGTACTACATCGCCTTAAAATATGGTATTTTGAGCAGCCTTGGCCAAATCCTCCTGCTCCTTCTGCCTGTTTCAGATCCGCATGATGCCATGGAGCTAGTCCCAATCTACACCACGCAGCAGGGAGGACACAGAGCCTCCCTGCATTTAATGATGCTGCATTTAATGATGCTGAATTTAATTAAGTTTGATGAAAACCAAAGTTCTGTTAGTTTCTTAAAAACACCACCAGCCTAAGCAGCTATTTCTCAACTTCAGCTCTCTCCCCAAAGTGCCGTGTGCTTCCCTCCCTTCTGTACCAACACAGCAGGCATGGAGGAAAGCAAGTGACACTGAAACAGCCACGGGGGACATGCACCGACCAGTGCAGCTCACACCTCAGCTGGACACACGAGGGGACACCTGCCAAGCGTTCACATACTGTAAAAGCAAAAATCAGGATCCAAACGCTGCGATTCCAAGCAGACTATCCCTCAGTCTGGAAACACCTGCCTGGGCTCCAGATATTGAGTCAACTGCTAATTTGTGTTTCCCAGTGTGGGCGTCTCTCCATGGGTCTGCGGCGGCTCCATTCAGGATTTATCCGCTCTCGCCGATGGGCTTGTGACGCTCACGTGGTGCGTGGCTCCCACGCAGGCGCTGCGCCGGGACCGCCAGGGATGCTCGGAGCCGGCGCTCACGTCGGGCAGCTTCGTGCTGAGCCACGCGCGCCCGGCCGCCGGAGCCACGGGGGCTCCACGCGCAATTCCTCCCTCGATACCCGCGTTCAGCCCCCGCTGGCGGCGGGAAGTTCAGGGCTGAGGCGGTTCCCAGCGGGCAGGGAGCTCTGCTCGGTGCTAAAAGCGTCTTGTGCACCGCAGGAGAACCGGCCCCTGCGGCACACCGTGCTCGGTCCCGGCACCGGGGATGAAGCCTCTGTCCCTGTTTCAAGCCCGATACAGTGAGCGCACAGAAATCAGGAGGCAGCAAGGCCCTGCAGCAGGAATCACCCAGGACCTGCTGCCTGTAACAGGTACAGGGTTCGGCCCCCAGCGCTCCCCCGGCCGGGGGGGTCCCCAGCCCCCGCCCCAGCACTGTCCTTCCCCCGCACCGACGTGTGAGCCCTGCGCAGCTCCGCTGGGGGAAGTTTTCCCTTCCCAGCATCGCACGGGTTAACAGCCTGCGAGGCGCCTTTCTCCTGCAGAATCCAGGAGGGTGGTAAGCAGCCCCAGCACGTCCCCCCAGCACCATCGCAGCCCCATATGCTTCCCCCGAGCACAGGCTGGGACCCTCCCTATCCCTGACGGGGTGCTGCAGCCCCCGCAGCCCCACTGCCACCCGCACCCACACGCAGGGGATGGCGGAGGCCGTGCCCCGCATGAGGCCTCGATGGTGCTGCAGGTACGGCCGCGCAGCCCCGCACGGCTCCCACTCCCACTCCCACTCCCACTCCAGCAGCACTCAGAACACCAGCTCGGGGTGGGATGTGGAACAGGCAGTGCTGAGCCCACGGTGAGCCCATGCCCTGCTGCTCCTAGCCCCGTGCCCAGGCTCAGGGTGGTGGGCTGTGATCCAGCTCTGAGCTCTGCCATGGCACTGCCAAGCCCTTTCCCGAGGGAGCTGTGCCCAGGGCAGTGGGGCCTCTCTGGCTCCTTCCAAAGCAGTGATCGATCACAGTGAGGGAAACATAAAACATTGGCTGGAAAAAAAAAAAAATACAGGTAGCAAACCGAAGAATTTTGGAAATTACTCATGCCTCCAGTGATCCCATCTTTCACATCCCTGGCTCCTGCCTCCTTGGCTCCCTCAGCCCAAGAGGGGAGACAGACTATCTCAAATTATTTATTATGGAATTAGAGCATGATCCAAACCCTCCTTGAATCAATAAGAAAGCTCTGACTGACTTCACTGGGTTTAGGACCAAGCACCAGGAACAGACAGGGTATTTCTGCATCTGTGGCCGTGACTCACCGAGAACTTTCCAACGTGGAGGAGCAGCTCAGCGCCGTGGCTCGCCTGCCCCCACCATTGGAGGGGTCGCTCCTGGACTGGGGCAGTCAGACACCCCCAGGGCCCCACAGGACAGTGGGGCAGGTTCACCTGAGCACACAGGACACCCACTGCTGCCACTAATTGTAAAAGTTAGGGCCCAGGGTAATGCCATCGGCCATTTTTTGCTGCGCAGGTACCAGCACCTGGCTCTGTTAAAGCTCATCTTTAACCACAGCCTGTGGGTGCTCCGAGACACCTCACCCAGCAGCTCTGGGGCAAAACTGCCCCAAATTGTGGCCTGTGCTGCAGGAGGGCGGCAGCTGCTGGGGCCTCGCCAGACAGGCACTGCTGCGGGAGGGAAGCAATGGGGCGAAGCGGCGAGGCCGGGCAGGCAAGAGGTCGGCCGTGGGGCAGCCGTGGTGGGGCAGCCCCGCTGTGGGACCGCCCAGCCGTGGGGACGGAGGGACGAGCTGCGGTGGGGCAGCAGCAGCCCACCTTGCCCCGCTGTGCTGCTCAGAGGGAAAGGGCTGGCGCTGGTGCTGGGGCTCGGTGATGAAAACGCCGGGTGCGGTGGGTTTCCCCCTGGTGACAGGGACGCGGTGCCGCCGGAGCCTTGGAGAGGGGCAGCAGCCGCGGGCCTCTCACTCACACGTTCCTGATCAGGAGAGGGACCTGTGGCCCCTCAGCCCGGAGCTCCCCGGGAGGACACAGCGCGTCTGCCGCCGCCAGCGCTGGTCCCCAGCACGGGGGGACCCCGCAGACCCGCTCCCCCGGCCCCCACGCCCCGCGTGGAGCAGCCCCCGTGAGGTTTCACCTCGGTGCCACCGCGAGTGCCCGAGGAGGGGTGCGGAAGGCGGCAGCGGGGAGCGGCGGGGCCGCCGGGCCGGGGGACGCTCGGATGGTGGGGGGATGCGCCGCTCGCCAGGGGCCCGGATCTGGGGTGGGGGGTCCCGCGATGCAACCCTTCCCCCGAAGTTTTGGGGCCGCGGGGGTCGGTACCTTCCAGGCAGCACGTCCTCCAGAGCCCCGAGTGGGTCATCACCTCCTCGTTCTTGCGGCTCGTGTCGTTGTCGCTCATGGACTTAGTCCTGCACACGCCGCGCGAGTAGAGCCAGTAGTCAGTGCCCACGGCGATGGTCATCAGGCTGAAGGCTGCGAAGGCTCCCACCGTGGTGACGAGCATCTGGACGCCTCTGTCACACATCCTCATGCTGCTTCATCCTCCGGCGGCGGCTCGCAGGGGAAGGGCCGGCGCCGCCGCCCGCCGCCCGCCGCCTCATGCCCCCGCGGCCGGCGGAGAGCCGAGCCCCCGCGGCGGCGCGGAGCGGGGCGGCCCGGCCCCGGGGAGCCCGGCAGGCATGGCCCGAGCGCAGCCCGCGGAGCGCAGCAGCCCAGCCCGGCGGAGCGGCTCCGCCGTGCGCTCCCGCCGCCTCTCCCGGCGCCTCCCCCGCGCCGCCCGGCCAAGGCAGCGGCGGGGGGCGGCGGAGGCGGGGGCAGCGGGGGGCGGGACCCACGGGGGGCTGCGCCGCCGGGACACCGCCCCCCGCCCGCTCCGACCGGCCGGCGGCGGGGACAGCGGACCGGCACCGGCACCGGGGGGACGGGGACCAGGACGGGAAACCCACCCCGGGGTGCCGGGACTGGGCGGAGACCGTGACCGTGACTGCCCCGGGAACCCCACCCCAGGACGCTGGGATCGGGGACTGACCCGGCAGATCGGGAGAGGGACCCTACAAGAATACCTGGACTGGGCGGGGGGACCCCACCACTGGGTGCCGGGACTGAGCGGGGACCGACACCGTGACCGTGACTGCCCCAGGGACCACACCCCGGGATTCTGGGACCGGACCGGGACTGTCTTGGGACCTGGACCGGGTGGAAGTCCCCTCGAAGTGCCAGTACCGCCCCAGGGACAGTCACCCACCCGCACCAGCCTCCCGGCACGGGGCCGCTCGATTCCCTGATTCCCCCCACCTTAGTCCGCCCGGACCCTGAGCTGCTGCACCAGTACCGGTGGGGCAAGGGGCTGGGGGCCACGCACCCACACAGCGGACCCCAGAGAGGGCACAGCACCTGCCCACGCTGATACGGAGCTGTCCCTGCCCCGGCTACACCGGTGTTTATCCCCTGCCCAAGAGCTGGTTCAGCCTGAACGCCCCTTGTAAATGCAAGCCACTCCTGAACCATTCCCAGCAGTTAACCCCCCTGCCTTCTCCCTCTCCGCTGTCTCCTCATCTCCCTGAAACATCCCTCACCCGGTTGGATGAGCCCATGACTCACGCAACCTTTCCAACAAGCCCTAGAATACACTTACCTCTGGAATTGACGGTCCTGTAAGGGCCACGGGTGAGACAGGAAAGCGAATGATTTATACGACGGCGTGTACTTCCCCAGCCCTCATCTGTATGCACTCACATGGAAATACTAGTTATTTACTCCAAAAAGGCAAACAGAAAATTATGAAAGTACTGAGAAATTAAGAATGCGAAAATTAAGTAGCTCCTCAACCTGAAATCACCGTCTGTGCTGCTCCCCAGGCAGGGCACGCTGATTGCTGCCCCGCCGCGCTCCCTCCCCAGCTTCCCGCTGGCTCCTGGCTGTGGATCACCCTGGTTCATTCCCTGCTTCCCCACGGGCCCTGTGCCTGGTTCCCAGCTCAGGCTGGAGGCGGTGCAGCTCTGCCCAGGCTCTCTGGGCGCACAGCACCAGCTCCTGCTTCCCAGCATTTCCATCTGGAGAGTGGCAGTGCTTGGTGAGCTGGGAGGGGACACAGCTCTCTGAGGAGTGCGAGGATGGGGACACAGGCATTGGGGTCAGCAGCACCCACTCATCCACCCTGCATCACAGGGGTTTTTCCTGTGCATTTTTTGAGGAAGGGTTATTGATTCTCAGTTTTGGGGAGTGGTGCTGGCAGAGGCACGTGCTGGTTCACAGGTCACACCTTGGTGTCACAGACTGGACACCGAGATGAGCCCTGGGCATGGCTGCACTGGGACGCTGGTCATAGAATCAGAGAAGCCCAGAATGGTTTGGGCTGGAAGGAATGCTAAAGCCCATCCAGTGCCACCTCCTGCCATGGGCACGGACACCTCCTCTATCCCAGGTTGCTCCAAGCCCTGTCCAGCCTGGCCTTGGACACTTCCAGGGATCCAGGGGCAGCCACAGCTTCTCTGGGCAATCTGTGCCAGGACCTCCCCACCCCCACAGGGAGAATTTCTTCCTGATATCCGATATAAATCTCTCCTCTTCTAATGTAAAACCATTCCCCCTTGTCCTGTCACTATCTGCCTGTGTAAAAAGTTGCTCTTCGCGGTTTTCCTAAGCCCCTGCTCCTGAGCAATCCTGTGGGCACCATGAAGGTAGCTCAGAGCATGGCACAGGGAAAAGCCAAGTTTCTGTGGGACATCTGCCTCAGCCCTGGCGTGACGCCCCTCATCCTGCCACCCCCATCGCCCCCGCCCGTCCCCCCCCGCCTCTCACCAGCGCGTGGGGCAGCGCCTGACGCCAGCACCCTGCCCGGCCCCCGGCCTGCGCAGAGGCAGCAAAGATATCTCCCACCCACAGCTGAGGGGCTGCAAATTGCGTTGCGAGTGGGGGATTTTGCAGCCTTAATTGTGTTATTTTAACACAGCGTGTGTAGGTGTGAGCAGAGTGCACATGTACCGTTTCCTAGGCTTTGAACAAAGCAGGCTCAAACAGAAGCAAAGTCCGTGTCAGATTGTCTTGGCCCCTGTGGGGTTGGAGGTGTGGACCCTCCAGCCAAGCCCTGCACCCCTCTCACCGCTCCATGAATGGAATGTCAGCTCCAGGAGCGAGCTCGGAGCTCTGGCCTCCCCAGGGGTTCACTGAGATTTGCGACCAATGAGAATTTGGGGACCTTGGTATCCTGCTCTGCAATTCAGACTGCAGGGTCACAGCCTGACACCCTGACCAGTGCAGCCTGGGCGCCTCCAGCTCCATCTCCATCACCTCTTCCTGTTCCCTGCCTTGTCCATCGTCATCTTCCTGCTCCTGGACCTGGACCCTACTGCACTGGGCAAAGTAGAAACAACAAAATCCAGCCCACGCTGCAAAGATTGTACAACTCTTGCAAGAAAAAAGCTGGGCTTGCAGGCAAAAATGTCCTAACCTGAGATCTCTTAGGCTTTGTCCTTCCAAATCCAGTGATGAAAGCTCTGCTGCATTTAAATTGGCAAAGTGACAGGAAGTAAGTAGTCAAAAATAATCCCTAGCTGGATTAGGTTTTTCCTTGAAGGAAGAGAGGCTGATACAAGGCGAGTTTGGTCATTAGCGATGCAGGGAGACGCTCCAGCCCTACCTAGTCTTCACTTCGTTTTCCTGCTCCTGGGGGCTGCAAGGGGATAAGGACTCCAGAGCCTTTGGCACATGTGTTCATCCTTCCCCACTCCTACGAGGGAATTATTTATATCTGCACACACTTTGGAAGTGCTGGCTGCAATCCACTGGCTCCAGCAGGACTCCAGTGGTGAGGCTGGTGTGTCCCTGTGTGATGTGCTGCCAGGGGGTGAAAGTGATGCCATGCGTGCCACCAGCTGCAGTGCCCATGGCACGAGCTGGCTGTCTTGGTGCAAGCTGGTGCAATTCCCTACCAGCTCTGCTCTCCCTGCTGGATTTCCGACAGTTGAGTAGCAATAAAAATAGCAGGGGAGGAACAGAAATCCAATCTGATTAAGCCTCCTTATTCTGAGAGATGCCGAGGGAGCAGAGGTGGCCGTGTGTGGGCCAGCACCACGTAGCTTCCGGGGCCCAGGCGACCACTCTCGCAGCAGCTGCGTGCCCAGATCCGGGTTATTTTGCCCACACTCATGATGTTCCTCCAGGGTTTTTTCCCCTCTGTACTGACACTTTCTCTCTGACTCGCTGGCAGGATGGTGCAGCCAGGTGGGGGTCAGTCTCTTCTCACAGGGAACACGGGACAGGACAAGGGGAAACAGCCTCGGTGTGCACCAGCCAGGGGAGGTTTAAATTGGGTATTAGGGAAAATTTCTTCACTGAAAGGGTTGTCAAGTGGTAGAGTCCCCACCCCTGGAGGGATTTAAAAGCCATGTAGATGTGGCACGTAGGGACATGGGTTAGTGGTAGCCTTGGCAGTGCTGGAGGAACACGATGGTCTTAGAAAGCTTTTCCAACCTCAGTGTTTCCATGGTTCTTTGATTCCCTGGGCAGACAAAACGAGTGGAGGAGATGGAAAGGGATGGCACAGGACAGCAAGCATTATGGCAGTGCCCCAGGGCTCCCACAGCTGTTCCATGGTCAGCAGCTCCCCACCTTCCCGATCCTGGGCTGTGTGAGGGAAGCCAAGAGAATCCCTTCCCCAAGGTCATACAAAGACCAGCCTGTACATGGAGAATGTCTGCATGGGATGGGTGGGAAGGATGGACGATTAACAAAGGGATCTGCGGGCAGTGGTAGCCCAGAAGCAATAAAAGAACAAATAGCAGAAGATTAAACCCACTCTGTAGTCAGGTCCAGCCGGACCACGCCGAGCCACAAGGAAAGGTTCACTGCTGCTCCAGCCTGCCACAATTTAATTGATTTGATTTAAATCCTTTGAAGAAGAAGTGGATAAGGAATAATGAGGCAAACAGGATTGTAATGCAAATGAAAGAGATGAAAGATGGCTTCAGGGAAATGCTCTTGAAGGTCAGCGCCCAATGCAGAGCTGCTCCTGGTCACTCACTCCAACATTAATGAGGCTGTGTTCCCCTGGATGCTTTGATGGATGGAGGGATGGATCAGGAGGTAAGCACTGGGATGTCTGGCCTTTAATCCCCTCGCTCCGGGCAGATCATCCTTCACAGATGAGGGGAGGGTTTTACCTGGCTGTCACAGGGACTCGGGTTCCTGCTGCCCATGTCACGCTGGGTAAGCAGACTTCCTAATCGGGTTTTTCAAGATACTCCAATGCAGGCTCTAACTTCAGAATTAATTAACTTCACTATCAAAAGCTGAGTCATTTGTCACAATGGTTTTGTCATTAGCTCCCATAATTAAGGAAAGTGTCACAAAACCAAATGTTTCACTTACACAAGCCAGGAGAGGAGAAGCTCAGGAGTGTTTCCGACATGCTGGGAATGGGCACATCAGTGAATCTGGGGAGGGGCTCAACCAGGCACCCCAAAACCCTGTCCTGGGCTGGGGGGATCTTCCTGGCATGGCTGGGGGGATCTTCCTGGCATGGCTGGGGGCTGAGGGAAGCAGCAGAGGCTGGGGCTCAGGGAGTGGGGGCACCCCCCAGGGCTGCCCAGCCTGGAGAAGATGCCAGGGTGTGCCAGCAGTGCTGGGGCTGGTGGAGCCAGGCAGTTTTCCCATCCCCAGGCGAATTGAGGTGTTCCTGGTGACCATCAGCCATACTGGGTGGGAGAGATGAGGACATTTTGCTGAAAGCTTAGCTAACATTCCCAAAGACAGGAGGAGAAGCCCTTCCCAACACACTCACCCGTTTTCACAAGGGCACTTCCTAAAAAAGCAGAGTTCCTCGACAGAGAAAGGCTGAGACGTGCCTGCGATGTGCTCAGTCTCCTGAGACTGAGCAGGGACTGATGGTGCCCTCGGCCAGGAAACCCCCACAGCCCCTGGAACCCCTGCAGGCGCGGGGGGATCCCAGAGGGTCCCGACCCCCCGCCTGCTGCCCCTGCCCTCGCTGCCGGGCACTCACAGTCAGCCCGTGCCCACAGCCCTGCACTAGTTCTGGAGACTGGAGCCAGTGCTCATGGGGTGGCGGGGAGAGCCCCTGCAGCAGCTTTGAGTAACCCATTACTGAGCAGTTAACTGAAGACACAAAGAACGCACACCCTCCCTCCCCTCCCCACCGTCCGTGTGTACCTTCCACTGCAGCTGCAGTCACCTCTCTGGGACCTGCCTTTGAGCAGCTCCATTCACTCACAATCTCCAGCTGCACAGTTATGCAGCTTTCCGACCAAAATCCCAAAACTTCCCAGCATTTCCTGCTGTGCCAGGGCTCGGCGGGGCCCCTCCAGGTGACCCCAGCCCCCAGGACCCCCAACGTGGCCAGCCCCCAGCTCGTCCCTGGAGTCTTGTGGGCAAAGGAAGCCAAGCTCTCAGGGTTTCTTTAAAATTAAATATTTTATTTTTTCATACATGCAGCAAATTGAATCAAGAGTATACGCCCATCTAAAAGGAGGTCTTCAGGAGAACCGTTTGACAACACACAGCAGGTAGTCTAGGATGTAGAAAAGTCATCAAATACTTGCAGGTGAAATCAAATTCACAAACACAAACTGTTCAACAATAAACATTTTCTTTTTTTTTTTTACTTTTTTTTTTTTACTTTTTTTTTCCCTCCTTGTTTTAATTGCCACTTTGAATGTGATCAGAAATAAACAGCTCAGGTGACACTTCCATGCATGGAGCCAGAGGCATGTGGTCACACAGCCTCACCTGCTCCTGCCACAGCAGAGAAGCCACAGCACTTGGCAGTGTGAGCAGGCTGCACCCTCCAGGTGCAATCCCAGCCTTTGGGAACAGCGAGATCCTTGTGTCCTGTGCTAGAATCCCCTTGGTTCCTCCCTGGGGTTAGAGGTCTGGGATTCACAGCCATCAGAGCACATCAAGTGCCCTGTGCTCACTCATCTTCCATCTGTCTACATGGGTTGGCCACTGCACAAACTCACATTTGTTTATTAAATGGATTAAATCGATTGATAGCTCCTTTGGTGATGGGTCTCATCACGAGAAGGCTGCTCAGAGCCCCAGCCAGGGGACACAGGCACAGCAGCAGCAGCAGGTCCCAGCCATGGAGTCGCACTGGGAGCAGGGCAGGTTCTGGAGCTGCCACAGACCAGCAGCCAAGGGGGTCAACACAGCCCCAGGGGGAACTGTCTGATCCATCCCCTCCCAGAGGAAACCAGCTGAGAGCCTGAACCCACTTACCTGTAGCACTGGGATGTAATCCAGCCTGGGACAAAGTCAGGACGTGCCATCCTGTGTGGTGGGTGCCATCCTGTGCATGTCCTGCCCCCTCAGCCCCTCCTCTGCCCTCCCCCGGGGCAGCC
This sequence comes from Corvus cornix cornix, assembly GCF_000738735.6. Taxonomy (NCBI): domain Eukaryota; kingdom Metazoa; phylum Chordata; class Aves; order Passeriformes; family Corvidae; genus Corvus; species Corvus cornix. Next base: position 8,477,062 of record NC_046344.1, on the reverse strand, counting down.
CAGGGCTCTGGGTCCTCCTCTGCCAGAGGGTACCCTGCTGCCAGTCCCAGTGAGTCCAGGTGGGACACCAGACCTGAACCCCTCCTCCTCCCCCTTCCATCCCCAGCAGCTCCAGGCAAGCTCCAGGTACGGATCTCCTGGGCTTTCTCCACACATCTGTGGAGCACCTGGGGACCAGGGCTCTCCTGAGACTCTCAGCTCTGAGCATCCTCCCAAAGCTCTGCTTTCCTCATCCAACAGTGAAGATTGAATCATCAAATGACCGTAAACAGTGACTCAACCCCTGTCACTCTGCCCTTCCTTGGAGGAGTCCACACAGACCTGAGCATCTGTGCAGGGCCAGGCACATCCCATTGTACATTCCTCCACAAAAAAAAGAGGTCATCTGGAAATAAGCCTTGGAATAAGAGTTTGGCAAGCAGCAGAATGGACAATGTCAGGAATACTCAAGGTATGAGTCCTGAGAAGAGGACCCAGCATTTGCCAAGCTCGCCCTGGAGCGTGGATCTCAATCCAAAAGCTGCTTCAAAAGCTGCCTGGTGCCACATCCCAGCTTCCCTGCAGGTCCCCTCCAAGGCCTCATGGTTTGCTCAGCGTCCAGCAGCGCCTGCTCCATGCACAAGTGTCACCCCAACACAGACACAGAAGTCCCAAACAGAAAAGCTGTGACTCCCCCCGTAGCAGCTCCTGCATTGTGCCCATGGCCCCGGGGTGCCCCTCAGCCCCGGAGACCTTCCAACAGCATCCTGGACAGACCTGGGAGCGCCTTCAGAGCCAAAGATACAGAAATTAAAAACATTCACCACTGAAGTAATACTAATTCTGCAGCAACAGGTTTGAAGGTCACAGTAACGCACATGCTCTGACATCAGCTGTGGTCTGCAGAGGATGGTGCGATGTCTTCGGGATGTGCCGGGCTCAGGGGAGCCCTCACCAGCCACCAGCCCCCCGACCTCTGGGCCTCGCCTGGTGCAGAGCCCCTTGTAAACCTCCTGCTTGATCTGGCACAATTTGCAGTTTTTCTGGGTTTGGTTTGGGTTCCTCCAGCCCAGGGCAGGACCCGAGGCCACGGGCTCAGCTCTCACCCCTGGCAGGCACAGGACAGTGCCCGTGGCTGGGTGACAGGGAGGGGACACTCGTCTGGCCCCCGGCACCGGGACAGCACCTTAGCTGCTGGCAGCCTTTAGTTCTCAAGGAATCGTTAAAAGAAGAAAATAATTTCCAAGGGTAGAGCTTCATGTTTATAAAAGATCTACAAACCAGAATTTCCTCTGTAGAACTCCTCATGATTGATAAAATCCCACCCATTTCCCTGGGGCCTGGAGGAATGGCTGCATCCAGCAGAACCAGTGCTGGTTCAGAAAACACACCCGGGGGTTCTGCAAACCAGCCAGACTGAGCTGTGACGGGAGCGGGGTGACAGGGACTGGGGGGATGCTCACCTGGGGTTCAGCCTCTGTGAACCCAACAGTCAGCCAGGGTCACCAGCTGGCCACTGACGGGCAGTGCCTGCCTGCTCCTGCCCACCTCTGCCTGCTCCTGCCTTCCTCTGCCTGCTCCTGCCTTCCTCTGCCTGCTCCTGCCCATCCCTGCCTGCTCCTGCCCACCTCTGCCTGCTCCTGCCTTCCTCTGCCTGCTCCTGCCCATCCCTGCCTGCTCCTGCCTTCCTCTGCCTGCTCCTGCCTTCCTCTGCCTGCTCCTGCCCATCCCTGCCTGCTCCTGCCCCTCCCTGCCTGCTCCTGCCTTCCTCTGCCTGCTCCTGCCTTCCTCTGCCTGCTCCTGTCCTCCTCTGCCTGCTCCTGCCCATCCCTGCCTGCTCCTGTCCTCCTCTGCCTGCTCCTGCCCCTCCCTGCCTGCTCCTGCCTTCCTCTGCCTGCTCCTGCCTTCCTCTGCCTGCTCCTGCCTTCCTCTGCCTGCTCCTGCCCATCCCTGCCTGCTCCTGTCCTCCTCTGCCTGCTCCTGCCCATCCCTGCCTGCTCCTGCCTTCCTCTGCCTGCTCCTGCCATCCCTGCCTGCTCCTGCCCATCCCTGCCTCCTCCTGCCCATCCTCTGCCTGCTCCTGCCTTCCTCTGCCTGCTCCTGCCTTCCTCTGCCTGCTCCTGCCCTCACCCACCTGGCCCTGCCCATCCCTGCCTGCTCTTGTCCACACCTCCTCCTGCCTGTCTGCTCCTGTCCTCCTCTGCCTGCTCCTGCCTTCCTCTGCCTGCTATCCTCTCCTGCCTGCTCCTGCTCTCACCTGTCCACCCATCTTCCCCTTCCTGTCCTTGCTCCCTTCTTCCTGCTCCTGCCTGTTCCTGCCTGCCCCTGCCCATCCCTGCCCCTGCCCATCCCTGCCCCTGCCCATTCCTGCCCTCCCGCACGCCACTCTTTGAGGCTCTGCCTCATAAACAGCTGCTGGAATTGTCTCTTCTCATTCAGATTTTTTTTTTTAATGATGCAGAAGGTCCTGGATTACTGACCAAAACCCCCAGGAATCTGGTGGAAATCAGGGAAATCAAGATGCCTGTGAAATCCATGGGTTTGGAGCCTGGAAGAGAATAGCAGAGGGTGGAAAGTAGAAAAGTTTCCGTTATAAATAGCCCTCAGTGCAGCCCTTTGGTCTTGGGCGTGTTTTCAGTCGGTAAATTGTAAACCAAGAATATAAATGTGTTTGTTTTGGTAGAATATTAATACTCCTTACAGAGCTGTTACATCTCAACAGTGTCTGTGAAAGATTTATGCGAGTGCTGACAGAGCGTATCAAAACTGCAAACTGTTCCAGATGTTACAAAACCCCCCCACCTTTCACTTACAAAAAGGTTTGCTCTGATTTACAACAACTGGCATGGGAGTGGTTTGGAGTCGCAATGCCCGAGCGCGGGGAAGGCGGATGGTGGGGGATGCTCCGGAGAGCTGGGCTGACCCTATGGACAATGCATTGGAAAATACAGGTCTATAAGCAGATTTTTCCACACTGATCAAATATATCCATGTCTTGAACAAAAGGCTCCTCTAAGACAAGCTCACACTCATCGCAAGCTTCAGCACAACGCTTTAAGCGATCAACCATGCTTAGCATTCCACAGCAACGCTTTGGGAGTAGCTGGGTCACTGGGATCTCAGCATCCCACTGCAAAAATTACAGAGACTGTAGCAATTTGGTATATTTCTGTTTAAAAACTCTATTAGTCACCACCAACTATAGTTCCTAGAAGTATCACTGACCGGTAACTGGCACCCCGGACACCTCCGGCTAGGGAAACCAAGCTAGCGAGTGGCACAGACATGGAGAGGCTCCGAGGAGAAGCGGTCGGCGTGTTTGGCGGGAGGGGATGTGTGTCTGCACTGCTAATCCCGGAAGACTAGTGTCGTATGTACAGGGCGACCTGGTGTGGGACAGCGAGGACAGGGCTGCGCCGCGACTACACGTTAATGACAAACTCGGGGTTAGTGTAGGAGAATCCAGCAAACTCGTTCTGGTCCAAGTTCATGATGAAGAGTTTGTCCGTGGGCGTGAGCTCCACTGGCTGCCGGGTGAACTCTTTGTCGAAGTTGGAAGTGTCGCGTTTGTCTTTCTGTTAAACGGAAAGCACAGAGTTAAAGTGGGAAAGGAGCGAGGCAGCGAGAGGTGACAGCACCCGGGGCGCAGGCAGCACCGCTGGCAGCCGGGGGAGCCGTGCTGTCCCTGGGAGAGCCGCGCTGCTTTCTCGAGCTGCCACCGAGGAGGAACTCACAGCCCTGTACAAGAGAAGCAACCCCGCTCCACCAAGAGGAGGAGAACAGCAGTTTAACACGCCTGAAACACACAATCAGGACATAGAGGGACAGGTGAGAGCCGGGAGTGTTGGGAAGGCAGCATCCCTCCTCTCCTGTTCGCTGTGGGAGAGAGCACGGGGCAGTTCTCAGCATGCAGAACCCACACTGCAACCAGAGCTCGGAACTCGGAACCAGAGCACTGCACAGGAGGAAGGAGCCTGGAGGAAGCAACATGCCTCGAAACGGCAGCAATGGTCACTACCATGTGAAAATTTGCACAAAATAATCAGCTGTAAGAGCTCCTTCTGCTTTAAGCTTGATTTCTGAATGATGCTGTGATATGGTGTTAACCAACACTGGTTTGTTGACAGAGGATGTGATTTGCTCCAGGGTTGTACAGAGAAAACACACAGCACTTCAAAACCTCTGAGAAGGAAAATTCCACATATGCAACATTTTCTCCTTGCAATTTCTTAAGAAGAACAACTTTGCAGCTACACCCAAGCCAAAAAAGGGGAGAAAAAGGACGTTAGTGTCAGGATTAGCGCTGGGAACCTGCTATCAGCACTGCGGAGCCAGCGCTGGGAACGCGTGGGCTGCTCTTCTAAACCGTGCAGATCAGAGAGTGCCTGGCTCAGGGCTGTCCTGCCGTGGGAGGTGACAGAGCCATGGCAGGAGCGGTGACTGAGCACTGAAAGTACAGCACAAGCACCCCAGGTCCTTCATCCACAACGACTGGCAGTGCAGGGACATTGGCAGCCAGGAACTGGCTCTGCTCTGCCTCATTACTAAAGCCAACATGGACCAAAGACCTTCTGCACCCCTTCTTCCATGTCCCTATATAGGAGACACCCCAGCTCCCTGCTGGAGGTGACTTTCCCCTGCCATGACACAGGCAGGACCCTGTCACAAATTTAGTGCCTTGCAGAAACCTGTATTTGTTTTTAATTTTTCCCAGACTTTGCCGTTGAAGTGTGGCCCCACCACGCCGGGGCCTCACTCTGCTCTGCTGCACCAGGATCTCCAACCCTGGATTAATCTGCCAGCTCGAACTGAGGAAGGTAACTGTGGGGGTCCTGCAGGTCCTGCACCCCACCCCACCCCCCAGTGCTGACCTCCCACTGCTCTATCCTGGTGAAGGACCTGGCAGGAGAGATGCTGTGTCCTCCCTGCAGCTCTTCTTGGCCCAATGGGACACTGGGGCACCTTCATGCCTCAAGCAGGAGCACGGCCAGGACACAGAACCTGGACAGGCCAGGACCACCACACCACAGCTGCAGCTGGATTGAGCCTTGGGAGATGAGCCAGCAATGGATCAGGACCTCCAGGGATGCTTGGAGGCTCCACTTGCCACAGGAGACATCCCATCAGGATGGCTTTAGCCTTGGGGAGGAAGATCAGAAAAAGCCAAGGATGATGGAGAAGAGATGAGGTGGGAAGGAAAATAGGTCTGGATGGAACTCAAGGAGCTGAGAGAGACAAGGCAGGAGAAGAGCCAGGAGATGGCTGCGCTGTCAGGTCTTGAGCACACGGTGATGCTCTGGAGGGCATCGGTGTCGGCAGCTCCCAGCCTGTCCCTGAGCATCAGAGTCCCTCTGGGGCTCCTCTCTCCAGCACAGAGAAGGAAGAAGATGCAGAGTTGGGGGCACAGAGCAGGAGCAGGGCAGGGCAGACGGGATGAAGGGTCAACTTCAGGTGCAGAGTTCTGCAGGCAAAGGGTGAAGCAGTTGGAACATGAGGACAAGCCCACCTCGATGGCAGCAGGGTCCCCCCAGGGATGAGGGCCGGGTGGTCCCTGGCAGAGCAGCCGTGGCTGTGCTCGGGGTCTCTCCGCAAAAAGTGGGCCCATGCTCCTGGAGGGATCTGAGCCGACCACATGGTTCCTGAAGGCCACATCCATCCAAACCACTGTGAGCCAGGACAGCACTGTCCTACCAAGCCAGGAGCTTCTCCTGATGAGGAATGCTGTGGGTGCTGCAAAGGGGAATGACACATCCACATGTGACACTGGTGCAAGTTGCCACCATGGTCCCCAGCCCTTGGGAGCGCTCAGCCTGGGGGCCCTGGAGTGGGAAAAACCTCCTGCTGCTGCATTTTGGCAGCAGAAGGCTCTGGGAGAGGCTGCGATGTGCCCGGGAGGGGGCTCAGGGCAGCCCACTCCCCTGCACTGCCCTCTCCAGCAGCCCCCCACTACTCCAGTGCCTTGGCTGGAAGCTGAGCATGGCAAAGTGCGGGTTGCTGGTGCCTTACCTTGAATTCTGTCTGAACTGGTGGCAATTTGGCCCCTGTCAAGATGATGGACAATCTGGGAGCAGGCAGGGAACGGCTGTGTGGATCTCATGGAGTCAGGGGAGCGCAGGGGACACTCAGGGCTGAAAGCGCCTCCAGCGATGGGCGAATTGACTCTGGGAGGTGACGAGGAGCACAGCGGGATGGTGTGGCGGTGGCACTGCGTGGCGGTGGCACGGCATGGCAAACAGCTGCCCGTGGCACTGGGCTCCAGGTATCACGGGCTTAAGGCATTACCCAGAACAGCATTTCTGCCTGGCCCGCAGGGATGGGGATCCTCCCTGACCGCTGCCAAGGAGCCCCTTCCCCGTGGCAGAGCTCCAGGGCTGCCTGGGTGGAGGACGCCGGGATCAGCTCCCGCCGATGTTCGGAACCTCTCGGAACAATCTTGCGGCGTCCGGACCCGCAGAACTCGGCAGAAGCGGATTCCCAAAGGCAGGAGGGAGGTTAACGGGAACCTGTAATCCCTCTTTAGCTGAAACTGCCAATCGCCTCTAACAACTGCTCCTGGGAGAGCGGGCAGGGATGAGTCACCGGTGCTCGCTGCCTCGCCGGGCTCTGCAGTCTCCAGGAGTGCGAGGCGATGCCGCAGTCGGCTCTGCTCAAGGCGCTGGAAGAGATCCCCGAGCGGCAGCGCTCTGCCAGCCTCAGCTGTGTCCTCCACCTCGGATCGTCCTTCCTCCCAGGGTCATCCAGACAAACTCCTTCCCTGTCCGTGCTGGAGCGGCCCGAGCGGGCGGGGTGGGCGCTGTGCAGCGTGGGCTGGTGCAGGAGACTGCGGGCAGTCATTCCCTCTTGCATGATGCTTCCAGAACATCCCACCTCGGATTTTTGGGACAAACGCAGAGGAAGCACGGGCCGCGGCTCCACTGCTGCGACTGAGCCAGCATCCCCCAGCAGCCGGGGCAGCTTCCAGCCCCAGCTACGGGAAGGAATCACCTTGCTGAACTGCAGAAACTCATTATTGCCAAACACATGCAGGTTTCGGGGACATGTTTTCTCACTTTTTATTTTATAATCAGTATCAGAAAAAAATAAATTGGCACATTACAAGTCAAGCAGATTGATACAGTGAGAGCCCACGAACATCTGCAAGGGTATAAAAGGAAGCAGCGTGATTGTTGTCCTTTCAAGAGAAACTCACCCTTCCTGAAACGTTTCCTTTGATGCCAGAAACAAAACTCGGGCCATTTAAATATCTAGCGGCAATTTTTAAGGGTAGAAGTACCAGTTGAAACACATTTCTTTACATGCTTCATATCAGAATTCACAATATTGGTCAGAGCTAAATATCTCCCGTTTGGGTTAATACCATTTTTGACACATTTAAAGCACAGGTAACAAACTCCATCAATGGCTTTGGCATTTGAAAAGAAGAAAAAGCTTTGCTATGGAACCAATGTTGGTGGTGTTTACTAGGGTGACCACGGATTCAAAAGCAGCTCTTCCAAATTCCCCATTTACCACTGGATGTTCGCTTTGATTTAAAAAACGCTACTTAGAAACTGCACAATCAGGAGAAATCTTTGCCAACGGCAGCTCTGCCTCCCTGAATACCTTAGCCCGCTGCTGGGGACGCAGCGCCGGGAACAAGCCGGCCCAAAGCATCTGTAGAGGGAAGGGGAGCTGTGGTGAGGCTGGACACACAGCAGGACACGGCCAAAAAAGAAGCCAGAACCAGCATCTTGGCTCTCCAGAGCTTTTGGGAGGAGAGAGACTCCGGGGAATGGTTTCATTAAAAACACTTACTTGCCACTAAGGCTAAGAAGGCTAAATATTAAATTTTCATGATTATATAAAACACTAGAAAAAGGAAAGAGCAGGAATTAAAGCACATGATGAAGGGATTTCTCCCAGTTGTCACTGTCTCTCCGTTTTCCCTCTGTCACCCACTGAGCTGTTCCCATTTTCTACAAACAAAAGCCCATTTGCAGCATTTCCTGCACATCACTCCCCTCCAGTGACATCCCAAATAACAGGAAGACACTTGAAATATGGTCACTCTAGTAATGAACTAAAGAAAACCCATGGATGCAAGTTTTGCGATGGAATGTGTCACCACAACAGCAGCTGGAACCTGATGACAGACGCAGGGATGAGATCTGCACAGCAACTTAGCTCTTGGCTTGAGGCTTAAAAAACTCAGAGTTAACAAAGGAAAATCCTTCGAATTCTGACTGGTCAATGTTCCCGACGACTTCCTGGTCGGGAGGTGTTAGCACGGGTGGATGGCGAGTGAAAAACCGGTCGAAGTTTTCAGCACTGCGTCCGCACTATGAGAGGGGAAGAAAAGAACGATGGTGGGTGGGGCAGGAAGCGTGGGATGAGGCTGCACCACCCCCCCGCCGCGGCACGGCCACGGCAGGACAGGAAAAGGTGCAAAACACACTTTGTTAGTCACAAGGGCACGGCATGGCATGGCATGGCATGGCACAGCCAGGGCCAGGCAAACTCCTGGCTGTGCCATGGGAAGCAGCTGCAGCAGGAATGAGATGGGTTGCGATGACTCACGGTCGCTCCTGCCCACACGCACATGACACCTGCTCCCAGGGCACTGCCCACCTAGGCATCTCCCCTTCCCCTGGAGCAGGAGCTTTTCATCATGTCTGGACTGCTCAGAGATTTCCTCCTGCTCGAGGAGAGGAGAGGACCCATCCCTGGAAGTGTCCAAGGCCAGGCTGGATGGGGCTTGGAGCAACCTGGGATGGTGGAAGGTGTTCCTGCCCATGGCAGGGGGTGGAACTGAATGGGCTTTAAGGTCCCTTCCCACCCAAACCCCTCTGTGATTCCATGATTCTGATTCCCAGGGCTGTCCCTTCCCAACAGTCCACTTAGACTGTGATGGTCCATGGCCTCATGGTCCCCAGTGGTGCCACACACCTGATTTAATTTTCTTAGCAACCAAAACAAGGGTCCTGTAGCTTCCCAGGCTGCAAGTCTTGATTTAATGGAATAACAACAGCAGTAGCTAGGATCAGGTGGATGCCAGGTCACTGCACAGCTACAGACCAGGCTCCATCCCTGCCTGTCACCCACATGTCACATCCCCACAACCGGCATGGGGGACTCTGCTGCGCGGGCTGGTGACTCTCCCTCCTGTCACACACAGCCAGTGCTCTCTAGGCTCTGTTTCCTCCCAGGAGCTGCTCAGCCAGCACCTCCCAGTCCCTCAGGCCTCTCTCCCACTGCCCCAGGGAGAACACATGCTCTGAGCGCTGCCACAATTTTTCCTGGGCATTTAACTTTCATTTGTTAAGTAAACAGATTTGCATTTTTAATAAACATCAGACTAAATATAATGAAATATTAATGACAAATACATGCAAATGTCAATGTTTCCCAGTTCCTTCCTCTGCTCAGAGGTTTCAGGGAAGACAACATGAATATCCATCAGCCTCCAGTGGCCTGTTCTTTGGCAGCTCTTGTATGTCCTTATAGCACCAAGTGAGAAACTTGCTCTCCTCAAACCCCTAAACAAAGCTCAATGGGCAATGTTTGAGTTGATTTAACTCCAGCTCCAGCCCCTCCGGCCTAAGCCCATCTGTGGGCACTGTGGTCCCCTCGGGTTGGTAAGGCCACGTCTTTACATTTCTAGTCTGGTTGGTTGAGTTCTACTCCTAAAGGTGCCTCCTGCCCATGCCCTGAGCTCAGCACGGAGCTGAATCCAGCCCTGCTCCCCTGCACCTCTCCTGGGCAGTGCAGCCCCAGCCCCGGGGAGGCTCTGGCCACTGCCGACCCCACAGGAGCCGAGTCTGCTCTCCCTGCAGCGCAGCTGCTGCTCCGGACCATGGGATCAAGTCCAGCCTGAGGACTGAGCAGGAGGATGTTTGAGATATCTGACAAGTCAGCCACAGCCCAACGCCTTCCCCAAGACATCAGATTAACATCAAAACAGCAATTAAATTCTCCAAATGGGAGCTGCCAGTTCCACAGAGCCAAAGGCAGGGCACGAGGAGCCAGGCTGGGCTCGTCAGGGACACTGGGATGACACAGACTGGGAGCAGGCTCACTGGGAAAGCTGCAGTGCTCCAGCTCATCCAGGCAGTGCCACCCCCCTGGCAGGGCTCACCTGCTGACCCATCAGCTCCCAATACACACCCAGAGCCTTCCAGGGCCTTCCCATCCTGCTGTCATTCCCTGTTAGCTTCAGGAGACCTCAGTGCAGACATGCAGGGCAGCCCACGTGCAGTGTCTGACAGCACTGCCTGCCTTTTGGCTACAAAGAAATGTGCTGTCTTACAAAAAAAATCAAAATAAAAAATCAAACCAGCAACCCCCTCAGAAAGATTGAAAAATTAATCCTGATGAGAGCTGCCAGTTATTGGAATAGGAAGCACAAATATATTTTAATATGCATATTGGCAAGCAAGAATTTCTCACTGTAATGCAATGAGGTAAGAATATGTGGATGGAAAATTTGAAAAGTTGCATCTATCCGTGGTATTTCCTGCCCTGCTGTGTGGAATTTATGGACTTTCTGTTTGGATGGAGATAAAATGGATGGGTAAAATCAATACTTTAAAGTTGAAAACTGTCTTTGAGCTTATAGAAGGCACATCCCAGCCCATCCCCGAGGTCTGGAGGAGATGAGGTCCAGGTTTGGCCCACCCCTGTAATGAGGGAGAGCAGGGAGGATCCGTGCTGCTCCAGGCAGCAAATGGTCACTGTCTGCACAAGCACCTTCTTTACAGCTTCCCAAATTAAGTTCCTGGTTAAAGGACACAGATGCCACATGAATTTTTACATTTATCTAAAGCCATCTAGTGAAAAATCATCCTCATTTTAGTCTGATATTAATGTACAGACATCACTCCATCCTAACTGGAGAAAGGGGGAGGGTGGGAATTTATCTTACATAAATCCCAGTGTGTCCTGTCTAATATTTATAGCCAGCACAGAATGGCTTTTCTTCCTGAGCTGCAGGAATAAACCTGTCAGCTCCGAAGATGGCCTTGTATTTAATCACTTCCCTGCTTGATTTCAAATAGAGACAAAAGGCACAATAAAATATTTTCCATTGATCCCTGGGATGCAATCAAGGGCCATAAGAAACCAAGGATGCTGCTGCCACCCACCCTTGCTCCCAGTGCCAAGGGGAGGTGTTGGACTGAAGACACCCTCGATTTCCCAGGATTTTGTCCCAAACCAGTGGTACAGCCACAGTCCCACCAGCCTTGCAGGCATCTCCCGGGTGAGTGCGACCTTCCTGGTGCTGCTCTGGGCCAGGAAATTGGCTCGTTGCACCCTGGGGAGGACCACAGCTCTTCTGGCAATCATGTTCAGGGGAATTTGGGTCACAGCATGAACTTGGGGCCATGCTGAGGGTCCCTGTGCTGGTCAGGGGGGGACAATGGTGCTTTTCACTTGTGGCTGGCTGATGACCTCACCCTGCAGTTTGGGATGCTCCAGCACATCCCTTCAATCCTGCTGCTGTCAAAGGGAGCATCCACTGCAAGGGTTCCTGGTGTAGGACCCTGCCATTCATCCTTCTAGGGAAAAAGCCAAGTTTCTGCCTAATACACTGAAAACAGAGGCTGAATACTCTGGGAAATCTCAGGGAAAGTCTTTATAGGGCCCTGGGTCACTCAGAGCAAATCCTGACTGGATTACCAGAGATGTTTAACCTCAGCACATCCACCTGCCCAATGTCAGCCCCCTCAATCCTTAAATCCCATCTAATTAGGAAATTACTTATGCAAACATCAGGACTCACCTTGTACAGGCTGAACTAAGGCTACAAAACCCCCTATGCAGGCAACTGGTGTTTTTATACATCCAGGTCTGTAAGTGGCATTTCAATATTAATTAACTACAAGAAGTTAGGGTGAAATTAATTTATGCAATTAAAAATTATTAGATTAAAAGCCATTTTTTTAACCCCCCATGCCATTGTGAATAATCCTGGGCTCTGGCATGTGATTTCAGTGCTTTCAAAATGAGACTTTTCAAATCACTAGGCTTTATGTAAAGTAAAGGAGTAATTAGATACCAAAAACAATAATTATCTCAACGAGAGACAGGGAGAGCAGGGAAGTGTAAATACACTCCCGGAGTAACTGCAGACCCAGGAAAGGAATTGCTATGCACCAGCCAGAGCAGGGAGCAGCCAAGCAGAGCCCCATGTCAGAACCACCAAAGACAACCCAACCCCTGATCTGTCTTGTTCCTGACTCTGTGATAAAGGTTAATCAAGCACAAAGTAACACTGGAGCTCCTGGGAATTCACTCTCATCTCTGGGCATGGAACAGCCCGGCCAGGCAGAGGCTGAAGCCTCCATTCACTATTGGTGGGAAATGATGGAGGTTTTGGGAGGGATGTGATTCCCTCCCCACCAGAAGCACTAGGCAGGCACTGGGAGCCCTCCCTAGCACCCCCAGCACCCTCCCTGTGCCCCCACTCCAAACTGCAGAGCTGCTACAAAATCACGGAAATGCGGCCAAAAGATCTGTGGGTGCTACAGCGGAGACACGGAGAGAAGGTGCCTCTGTGGAGACAGGGAGGGGATGAGGAGATGAGCCATGAGCTCAAGTCAAACGTGAACAAATGATGCTTCTGATAAGCAAAATGATGCTGAAGACAGTTTGGATGGGGCTCTGCTCCCCTTTGTTGATGTTCCCAGGGTTAAGCATGGACTGGAGAAGGGGAAGGCTGGGGGCAGGTGGGGGCTGACACCCAGCCCTCATTTGCATGCTATTCCTTATCTTGAAGCTCTGGCTATAGACAATTCCTGCAGCCTGACCTTTATAGATGCTAATTATAAAAAAAAAAAAAAAAAAAGGAAAAGAAAATAGACTTAAGCCAAGGTGAAGAGGCAGGCCAGCACCAGCCCCCTGTGCAGCAGCACTTGGTCCTGGTGTGGCCACCTGAAGGTCACAAACACTTGTCCAGATCTCCCCTCATCACCTCGCAAACACTCCATTCAGTGTCCAAGCCCCATTCCCAGCCCTGCTGCTCCACCCCTTGCTCACGGCTGGCACCAAAGAAACAGCTTTTTCCAGCACAGAGGCACTGCTGGAGAAATATCAGCTATCAGCAGGTATCCAAGTTGTCTTAATCCTCCCTAAATCCCAAATCAGCTGCTCTTAATCTCCCTGTCCTATCAAACAGGGAATTTTCCCGGCACCAGCCACTGGGTGAAGCGACAGCCGGCAGCTTACAGTCCCCCTCCCCAGGCCCGGTGTCAGAGGGATTTTTAAAGAAAGAAGACATTTAAAGCAGGACAAAATTTGCACATTTTAAAGCAGCAGAGCAGTAAGAAAGTGCTTTTGATGGAATTCAGTTGTTTTTCACTGTAAAGCACCAAACATCAATGCTCTGCCCTGGCCCAGGGCAGGCAGTGACACTGGGGACCTGCTCAGGAAGACAGAGATGGGTGGAGGGGAGACAGCAGCAGCAGCTTCATTGGAAAATGGACACAGAGGTGGGAGATGGCAGAAGCTATTCTGAAGGATTCAGGAGACAGGGACTTCTGCAGAATAACCCCATGAAGCCCTGGTGCCCCTTCAGTGAATCTGGGTATGGACCAGGATCCCTCCACAGCTGGAGCTCATGGATTCCACCACCTTGTGCCTCAGCAGCCCTGGCACAAAGGTTGGATCTCACCCCCAGACAAGAAATCACAGGGTGCACAAACAGCCCCACACCCTTTCACACCATTGTACTTTGATATCAAAGTTACAGCTTTCCCAGTAATGCCATTCCTACATGGTCCAATGCCTTGAAGATTCCCTTCCCTCCCAGGGAAAGGCAAGCAGGCAGCAATCCAGACTCCTGTGCTGACCATCCCAGCACCTGTGTCTCCCCATTCCCGAGGCAGGAGGAAGAGCAGTACATTGCCCCTCCTCTGTGGCTGTGCACACAGCCCGGACTGTGCGGTGCAGGGCGGCTCTCGGCCGTGAGCAGCTCCCTTCAAAGGCACCTCTGCCAGCAGTGAACTTGGCAAAAAGCATCTGCCTGAAATTCAAACAAGCAGCCCCAAACACAGGCAGGGCAGGGCCAGCAGCCCTGGGGTGAGGGACAGCTCTCCAGGCCAGTATCCCTCCCACCCGAGCTGGAGGAGACGAGGCTGTGGAGGTTCCTGCCCAGCCACCACAGGATTCCCGTTTCATCATTCCCATTTCATTCCCATTTGATCAGCCAGGAAAGGAGCTGTAGGAAGGAAAAACCTGCTGGAGCAGAGAGGCACTGAGAGAGAGCAGACCTAAAGGCACCGAGCACCCTCCACCGAAGGGACTCCCACTTCAGGTTTTCCCTGAAAGCAGAGTTTTTCCAAGCACCAAAGGGGGCCCTTCAAACGAACAGCATAACTGTAAAGCAGAGGAAAAGCAGATGTGCAGAAGGTTGTTATGGCAGTGGGACGGGGAGGCTGCAGGTAAATACATGGAGCATTCCTGGACTCTGAGCTGTGATCCAGGAGGATGGATTAAGGAATGTCCCCACCCTGATCACAAATATCAGCCATGAGATCAGATTAAGTGTGGCTTCAGTTCTCTGTGAAACACCAGTGCCCAACTAGGGCATTGTAGTCAGCAGGTACCTGGGGGGGGGAAGCATGTGAACAATCCCAAGCCTTAAGGACTTGGAGCACCACAGAGAGACTCGGACATGGCTGTGACCCTGCCAGTCCCACCAGTGACAAAGAGAAATAGAGAAATCCAGGGAGAGATATCCCTGTTCCCAAGTCTGCATAAGGGCAGGGAGAGCACAGGGCCAGAGGTGTTCATGCAGAGTTTGTGGCACAGAGCAGCCCCAGCACCATGGGCAGGGAGACCCACGTTGGGGTTCAGGCTGCACCCCTGCACTGGTGTCACCCCTGCACTGGTGTCACAGGGAGAGATGCCACTGCAAATACAGCTGGACAAGAAGCACTCAAGCACTCCTGTCGTTTTTGACAAACAGCTTCCAACTGCTCCTGCCTCCACCTCGGTTTGCTCATTCCCCCAGGCTGCACTCCCAGCACCTCTCTCCAGCAGAGCCAGGCAGGGCTGAGGAGGAGCAGCCAGGATCCCCTCATGGCAGAGCCAGGCTCCAGCTTCCTTCCACCCTGGAGAGAAACTGTGGAGACATCCAGCTCTACTGCCCACTCAGGCAGACTGGGCTGAGCTGGGTGTTGAAATAAAGTTGAGATTAAAAAAAAGAGAGACCTGGTCAACTTGAGAAGAAGGGAGGAAAAAACCCAACAGACCGACTGACCCAGGATGACAAGACAGACACGCTGCAACACAAAGGGGTCCAGGAGCTGAATGTGTGGAGCTTCCAACCCTGCAAGCCAGAGCTGGGACCAGGCAGCATGGACCTCTCCTGCCCCAGCAGAGCTCTGGCACGTGCCACATCCCAGGGAACACGATCTTCCAAGGAGACAGAGAAGCTGCACCTCCAGGACGAGCAGCACCCGCCTGTGCCCG
The DNA here is from genome assembly GCF_000738735.6 of Corvus cornix cornix. Taxonomy (NCBI): domain Eukaryota; kingdom Metazoa; phylum Chordata; class Aves; order Passeriformes; family Corvidae; genus Corvus; species Corvus cornix. Next base: position 8,461,633 of record NC_046344.1, on the reverse strand, counting down.
AGGGTGGGAGAGGCCCCGGAGGTTCCCTGGCAGTGGGACAGTGAGGGGGAGCCAGCACACTTACAGCCTTTGGCTTGAACGGGGGCTGGATCTCCTTGCGCTCCAGCTTGTCCCAGTCGATGTAGCGGAAGAACGCGTGCTCCTTGATGTCCCGCTCCCCCTCCGGGCCGCAGCCCAGGCGCTTGGCGGGGTGCTTGGTCATCAGCTGGGGACAGGAGAGAGAAAACAGTCACAGGGTGTCCAACTGCTCCCCAAAATGTCCCCTTTGAGAAGTCCCCAGGGACCTGTGTTTCCCAGCTGGATATCCCAGGATGTCTCACATCAGGGTCCCATCTCCTCCAGATGCCTTTGGGGCTCCAAGGAGAGGACACTGAGGAAGAAGCTGGAGTGACTCCAGGGACAGGGAAGGTTGACAATGGCTTATGAGAGCAGACTGTGCAGATGGCAGGTACATGAGCACTGGCGGGATGGGCACATCCGCTTTCCCTCTGGGAATGGAGCTGGTTTGCCAAGGCACAACCTCGGGGTGCTGGCAGAGCTCCCTCAGCACCTGGCTGCAGCAGGGGAGCTGCCCAGCAGTCCCTTTGCTTGGCACAAACGTCTCAGCATCTGCAGAGTTAACTCTAAAACGCACTGCCCGCTTAAGATGAACAATCTGCCCTCCAAAACTTTCATCAGCCCTGGAAACAGAACCCCCTCTCCCCTGGAGCTCTGGAAGCACAGACACGAGGTGGATTTCTAATGAGAGAGTCAATTTGGAGAAAAAATAGAACAAACAGCCCATTAATGTTGTTTATCATCTAAACTTCTCCTCTTCACTGGCTCAATAAGGGAAAGGGGCCCCAGGAATTATGGGCAGCTGTACAACATTAATATCCTGGGGCAGGGTTTGAGCTGTGTTGAGAGATCAGATGGAGATTCCAGAGATTCACAAGATGTTGATAAGGATGGAGAATATGAGCTTTATATGTGCAACAAAAGCACTGCTTTATTAAAAGGAGGGCAATTCACCCTGATCAAGGATTCAAGGCTGACTGCGTGTCCCAGGGCTGGGGGTCTGTAAGACCCCTGGGAGGGACAGGAGGTGCCAATGCTCTGGCTGGGGAGCTGAGACACCTCCCACCCACCACAGGTCAGCCCTGCCACCCCTGACAGCACAAAAAAAACCTGCTCAGGAAAGCTGATCTTTAACAGCTGCAATAGGGCACTGAAAGCAAGGAAAACCCTGGGGAAAAAAAACCCCAAACCTAAAACCCTAAAAAGACAAAAAAAACTCCAACAAATACAAGGTGAGAGCAGAGCCACCAACTGCTCTGTGAGCAAACAGCTCTACATCCCTGGCCTCCAGCTGTGATGGCATCTGCAGCTGGAAGAGTGATGGAGAGCAGCTTCCGTGAGGCAGCACCCTCCTGGAAAGCCCATCCACAAACAGCGAGGGCCTGTCAGGCTCTGCAGGCTGGGCCAGGGATTTTCCAGCCTCTGCTCAGGGTGAGGATGTGACTGGCATCAGCATCAGCCTTGCAGAGCCCGTCCTCAAGCAGGGAGCCAAGCTGGAGGGCCAGGGAGGGAGAGGCCAGGGGCCAGCAAAAACAACAGCAAGAATATTTTTCCAATTTGCTTTTGGTTAATAGTTGAGTTTCCCTTGGCATTGCAGCACAGAGCCCTTTATAAAATAAAAACCCAACAACAAATCCCAGAATCCTGGGAAGATGGCAGAGGTGACATGTCTTGGCCTCTCGAACATGAGTGGCAGCAGCACGGACAGCAGCTCTGATGGGCTTTCCTCAGGCAGCAGCACCAGGGGAAATGCCACCCAAAAGCCCTGTAAATATTCCCAAAATACCAAGGAAAACACACCATTTCATGCCTTTGCTCTCAGGCAGAGATTAACGAGGGAGCTGATAGCCACAGACAATCTGTTCCCCTGGAAAGGGCTGCTTTGCTCAGGCACCACCAAACCCCTCCATGTGGGGTGTGAAAGGCCGGGACAGGAGCCCAGCCCCGGCTCCTGGTAACCACCCTGGGGCTCAGGAGAGCCACCCTGCACTACCTGCACAGGGACACAGCAGCCCTGAGATCAGCCTGCAGAAACAAATCCAAGCTGACAGCAGAGCAGGGGAATGCTCCGTTTGATCCGTTAATTGCTGCTCACTGGCGAGTCCCAGAGCCCAGGGAATGCTCCAGGTTGCTTCCCAGCCAAGGATCCCTGATTAACACCTGTCTCTGGGCTCTGCTCAGACCCAGGTTTCAGGAGCAAACACATTCCATCTCCCAGCAGTGCTGCAGGAAGGGGTGACTGGCACCGGCACCTCGGAGTGAAACTGTGGGGGAACAACAAAATGGGTTTGGAGAATGTGGTGGTGAAATCCCAAACCCCTCACAGGTAAGGGCAGAGGTTTCTCCAGCTCCCTGGACTGCTACAATGCTGGGTTTGTGCCCTGCTGGCAGCCCTGCCACACCCCAACACAAACAGCTCGGTGCAGCTCATCAAGACATGTTTCACTGTATTCCAGTGGAAAATGTGAACACTTAGTTCCCAGCTTACTAAAAAGTTCTTAAATCCCACAGAGAGTTTTAATTAAACTTTCTGGCGTAGCAGTTCGGTGGTGGCAAAAAATGTCATGAGCTTTTGAAACAACAGTAACACAGAGGGAACCACCACCTTGCTACAAAAAGCCACAGAAATTTATGGAGAACCAACCCTCGGTGCACGGCCAAATATCCTCCTATGCAGCCTCCCATCTCCAGAGTGAGAAAAGGCATGGCAGCTACACCCAGCAGAAGATGCAGCCGCAGTCCCTGCTCGTTGATTTACAGCACCCACATTGTGCCTGATGCAGCAGCAAACAAAGCCAACACTGAGCCTGGGCCCTGCGCCAGCCTCTGCTGCCCTGGGACCGGGGGATGCTCAGCAGCCCTGAGTGTCCCCCATCCCCCTGCCTGACCAGGAACACACTGGATTTTCCCTTTACATCCCAAGCAACACCAGCAAGAGGATGGAAGATGGTGACAGCCTCTGTGGGAATCCCCCTCAAACCACCCCTGTAGTTTCTGAATTAAGGACTTGGTTCTCCTGCATTCTGTTGACTGTAGCAGGGTAGCACCCTCTCCCTGTGCCCCATTCCAGGTGGGAACACCTGCAGCAGCTTTTCCCCATGGGACAAGTGAATATTCCTCTTTAACACCAGCTCAGAATCCTGGCAACGCCGGGAAGAAGCTCTGAAATGCCGCAGTGGGAGCGTTAAGCGCAGGATGTGTCATTTGTAGATAGAAACACTATTTTGAGATAAAGAACATTCAGATATTTTCAATATTAACTATTATAAGCAAACATTTCTTAAATTCCTACACAAACACATATTTATAGCAGTGTGTGGCACTGGGGGTGAGAGGAGGCTCAGTCCCAAGCACACAGAACAACATCAGGACCTTGCCAGCCTTTATCCATCACATCCCAAATGAACTCAGCCTGCAATTAAGTCAGATCTAGGCCCAGTCCACGGAGAGCTTGGGATGCTGGCAAGGCAGAGCTTCACTGCAAATTAAGAGATACGATAATGAAAATGCTGCCCTGACCTTATGGAGACACCACCAGCCCTGAGCTTCAGGTTGTCCTGAAGGACAACTTATCACAGCTAATTGGAAGGATGAAGGTTTTGTATCTGATCTTAGAAAAACTATTTGGGGATCACATCCCTTTTCCCCAAGCATCATTCTTCCTTTCAGGCAAAGGTTCACAGAGCTGCCTTGTCCTCACCTGGTGGGGCACAGGGTCTCTGGGCAGGAGCCCTCCCTTCCCACCTCCCAGCCAACACCCCAATTCTCTCCTGACCCTCCCCTGCCCCCAGGCCAGCCCCAGGTCCCAGCTGTATTTCTGCCCAGTGTAAGACACAGAGGATGCAGGTGTTATTCTTACCTCGGTTTAGTACATACACACACAGTAGCACAAGTTGTGGTTTTAGGACTGGAGGGCAAAGGCACCAGGACCCAACAGCGTCAGACCCTGCTCGTACTGGGGAGCAGCAGGGTGAGCTGGGACCCCCAGGGGTGCAGGATCTCACTGCCCACACTCCCCCAACCCAGCAGAGGACCCAATCCAGCCCTTACCCCTTTGCAGATCGCCACTGCCTCCTTGGACATGGACTTGGGGTAGGCGACGTTGTGCTCCATGATGGACTGGAAGAGCTCATCTTCATCTTCTCCCTCAAAGGGGGCCTAGAGCAAAGCAGACACAGCTTCAGGGGCATTCCTGGATCTCGAAGCTCCCATGTGCTGCTGTACTCCGTGACCGTGGAGCCAGCCCCAGGAGTGCCACACGGTGACACAAGTCTTGTCATTGCAGTCCCTGGGGCTGCACCCCCAGTGTCACCCCCAGCTCCAAGGAGATGCTCCATCCACATGCCAAGCACGGCAAATCCCACATCAGCCTGTGCTCACAATGAAATGTGACCCAGCCCAGAGGAATCAATTATAACTCAATTACCTGGCCAGCCAACATCTCATAGAGCAGGACTCCAAACGCCCACCAATCCACGGACTTCCCGTAGGGCTGGTAAGCAATTATCTGCAAACAACAGGAACAGCAGCGTTACACTCCTGGCTCTGACCTGGTGGCACAGGGCAAAGCGATTCCGAGCTGTAGTGGGTTATGAGGACGGGGTTATTCCCTGGGACACATTTCAGCACTGAAATTCCTCGGCCCGCTGAGCGCACTCCGAGTGCCTCCCACTTGCTCTTTACCAGCTCTCTCTTTACCAGCGCTCTGGGAAATTCGGGTGTGAACTGTTCACACCATAAAGGCCGTTAAAAGGAAGGAGCACTTAAAAGAAATCCTCTGTCCTGTGCAGTCCCGCACTGCCCGTCGGGAAAGGTCACACCCCAGCAGGTGACAAGCAGCTTTGTTCAGAGGGAATCACACACGGGGCCGTTTGCAGGCTGTACCTGTCACCTGGGCATGCAGAGCTCTGCTCGGAATAGAAAAAGGCCCAAAAATGGGTCAAGCAAATCGCAGGACAGCTTTACCCCGAAGCCACGTTGGCCTGAGCACATTGCAGCTCCCTGAAGGAGGAGGCACAGAGCAGCAGAAGGGCCCGGGTTGGAGTGTGGCCACGGCACCACAACCACACAGCCTGATTGCTATTCCCAAATATCATGGGATTGCTCCTCTGAGACCCACGGGCAGCAGGCTTTAATGCCTTTCCTGGGTACCAAAGTGATTTGCATCCTAATTTCCCATTTGCTGTTTTTCTTTTGGAAAAAGACAAATTACAGCAAGGAGGAGAAAGTAAGAGTTAAAGTGAAACCACTCAGGCAAACACAGGGAGAACTGGTCATTTGTCCTGCTTTGAAGGAGCATTAATCACCCACAGTGACAAGCTCTGCACCAACACCACCAGTATTAATCCTGGTGGGATGAGGGATGGAACACGTTTGATCCAATAATGGGAAACCTCACTGGCTGCAGCAAACACAATGTGGTTTAGCACATGAGTGCACTGATGTCCTAGCAAAGAGTATCTCTCTAAAATATTTGAATGAATAAATATTAACTTCATCATTGCAAATTCAGCAGAGTGACAAGATTTTAGAGGGATATTTTTATGTGAAGGGAACAGACATCTGCGAATAATTTCTTAGAAATCTGAATTTCGCAAGTCTAGCATTAAACTGTGCCCATACAGCACTTCATGGAAGTGTCATGTGTGACTATCACATCAGTAATAACCAAATGCAAAGCCACTTTTTAGGGATCTAGAGCCATGGATGGGGAGCCTCTCCCCATGAGACACACGGTCCCTCACTGCGAACAGTGAGCTGGAGCGATCTAAGGATTTCCACTCCACATGAAAATACTATCCACTGATAATTCCCTGCTTCTCACTGGTCATGTTGTGCTGGAAGCTTCTATCACACACAGTGAGGGGCAGAGCTGAGCTCCTGGGTTTGTCATTTCCAGGAGCAAGGGAACATGTGAGGAGCATCCTGTGGTGGGTCTGAGAATGCCAAGGACAAAACAGGCACACAGCTACCAGCAGGACGGACATGGGAAAAACCCCCAGAGAGGGAAACCACGCTGCAGGGAGAACAGCACGAGGATGTGCTGCTCTTTGAGGTGGAAGCAGGACACAGCACAACAGGGAGGCAGATCCAGCATCCCTGTTCCCTTACGGGGATGAGGGGATGGACAGTGCTGAGGGTATGAACTTCACAGGCTGATGGTGAATTCCTGAATGTCCCTGTTTCAGCTAGAAAGCTGCCCAAAGCAAGGTCACCCCAGGAAGGAGCAGCAGGGAGGCACAGACCATCAGCCGCCTTTCCTGTCCGTACCTCGGGCGCGATGTAGTCTGGAGTGCCACAGAAGGTCTTGGTGGTCACCCCGTCCCAGATGTTCTCCTTGCACATGCCAAAGTCAGCAATCTTTATGTGCCCCTCGCTGTCCAGCATCACATTGTCCAGCTTCAGGTCTCTGCAGGGCGAGAGCAAAGCCGTGACACAACACACAACACAAGTCTCACGGAGTTCTGCTGTGGCTGAGCTCCGCCTGTGTCTCACACCCAGACCCTTTGTAACATAATGTTTGGGGAAATGAGTAAAAATAAGTCAGAGATCTGTCAGGATGGAGTGTTTATTTTACTTTTAACCCACAGGAATGCCGTGCTGGGCACAGCGCTTTGAAGTGTGTGATGGAAAACACTCATCTGGCAGGAGACAGATTTAATTGATTTTTTCTTTGCTCCCATGAAAATCAAAGTGCACTTAGAGCTCTTGCGATGGAGAAGCACCTACTCAGCAGAAGTCCCTGCCTCACCTGTGCTCTGCTCCCTCCTGAAATACAAACCAGCTGTGTTTCCCTCTGATCCTCACCCCCAGAATACCTGCTTGTGGTACAACACCAGGAGCTCTGCTCCTTTGCACAAGCTGCAGAGGTGGATCCAACCACAGATCCCTGGATCCGAATCCCAACCTTGAGCCACCACTCCGGAGGTGGATGCTCCAGTCTCAAGGACACTTTTGCAGCAAACACTGGGTATTTTGGTGCAATTTATACATTCTTGCTGGGTTTAAGGCTGTATTTTCTAATTATCATGTCAGTGTTTAGAACCCTGACAGGCCAAAGGCAGATGGCCATGAGCTGGGATTTGGATTTGGAGGAAGGAAGGAAGCGGAGCCACTGGGGACCAACAGGCCTAGAATCTCTCTGTAGCAGCTGATGGCAAAAAACAGCCCTCATGTCAAGTTTGTTCCACTTCTTTCATCTTCAGCATCTCCTGACTCCAGCAGCACTGTTGGCATCTCCCTTTACAGAGCACTTAATGGTATCTGACACTCATTAGGATGCTCTTCTCCACCCTGGGCTCTGGGAATTCTCCCAAGCAGGGAAGAGCAGTGAACGCTGATTTCAGAGCTGAACCAGCAGCCTGTGAGCCTGGTCCGGCACGTGGCAGTGACCCAGCTACCTCTGGGTGCCGGAATCATATTGGGAATGGCAAAGAAGCCTTAGTGGCTGAAGCAGAAGTGACAGAGTGGCACTGCAGAGCTCAGAGCAAGCCACTGGCAAGAGCTGACTCCAGTGGCAATGGTAAGAGAGCAGTGCCCTGCAGCCAAATTCGGGGCTTGGAGCTGGTTCAGGCTGCCAGGGAGCATTTGTGTTGTGTGGAGAGAAACACAGGGAACAGGAGAGAACCAGAGCTGCCTTCCCATGAACCAGGGTAAAGCAGGAACCTCCTCCAAACTAGGGGCACCCTGCGGCTCCCAGCTCCCTTTCAGGTGTGCACATCACATGTTGATGGTTGGACTCAGTGATTCCACAGGTCTCTTTTCCAATCTTAAGGATCCTTCATTCTACCTGTGGGCAGCTCCCAGACCCCATCCATGGCACAAGCAGGGAGAGCCCTGGGCTGGGGGCTGCGGGCAGAACAGGATCCCCAGAGCACCACGCTCTGCCCATGGCTCCGGCTCTGGCTGGAGCTCAGGGGGAAGGGAGGGAGCAGGAACCCGCTCACCTACCGATAAATGATGCCTTTGCTCTGCAGGAAGAAGAGCCCGATGGCTATTTCTGCTGCGTAGAATCTGAAAGAGAAGGTTTAAAAGGAAGACTGATAATTAAAGGAGATAAATGAAAACCTTCCCGATCAGACGGCGGTGAAGGAAACGCGTCAGGCAGATGTGACCAAAGGACAAGGCAGCTACGGCAGAGAAATTCCAGAGAAGGATCACACGAGGATGATCCAAGGCAGCTGCGCTCGCACCGGGCAGCGATGCCACCGGGCTGCTGGGGGCTGTCACTTCTGGTTGCACAAATTAAGCAGGAGCTGGATCCATGGCTGCTCCTCATGACACACTGGCAGTGCGGCTCAGAAAGTTATCCCTGCTCCCAGAGCCAGCAGGTACTGCCACCGTTGGCTTTTGGGAATATTCTGGGCCTCAGAGGACTCTGCCAGAGACAAGAAACCAGTTCAGCCCACCAGGCCCTGCTCAGTGTTTGTGGGTTTTATGTGAGCGTCTGAAAGCTTTCAGGAACACATCCTGCTCTGCCCAGCTCTCAAGGAACAGGAGCCAAAAACCATCAGTTAACACTTGAGTTGGCCACCCCAGCAGAGGAGCCAAAACCCTCATCATCCTCAACCTCAACATCCCTCTCGTCCTCCAGGAAAGGACCAGGCAGAGCAGAGGCCTGGTGTCTTGCAGGAAGCCTCCAAACCTTCTTGCCTTGTGCTTTTATTTACCTAGATTTATTTATTTAGCTGAATTATTTACACGTACTATGTACCCCAAGGGTGAGGTGGAGGCACCGGCATCCTTAGCATGAGGCAAAGAGTTCTCTTACATCTTCCCATTCCTGCTGTTTCCCCTCCCTTTCTGCCCAGGAGTTGCACCACAAAGCCTGTGCCTTGGACTCTGTTTCCAGCCCCGTGACACAAGTACATCCCATACCTACCCCAAAGGTGCCAAACCACTGCACTTACACAGCATGGGGCTCCTTGAACCTCCCAACCTGCTGGATCTGGTACATCAAGTCCCCACCATTCACATATTCCATCACAAAATACAAGCGATCCTGAAGGAAAAAAGTGAGCAATTAGCAACAGGATTATCAGAGCAGGGAATCTGCAGGGGTCAGAAACAGGAACCAAGGTGACTGGCAGCTCCAATCTGTAATTCCATGGAAACACAGTGATCATCCCTGTCATCCTCATGGGGTGCAGGGGCTCCTATTCATGCAGAGCCCATAAGTAGTAATTCCTTTGGCATGCTCAGGACTGGAGCTCTGCCCCTCTGCACAGCCACTGGAGAAGGCAAGTGGAGGCATCCCTAAAACAGAGGTTTTTCACTTCCCAGGAATTTGCTCTTTTTCAGAGGGTTGTTCAGGCAGGTCCTTGCTGGCATTTCCCCAGGCACTCCATGGCTTCAGTCACGGGATGCACAGGAGACATGAGCAGTTCCCATGGGGACCAAACTCCATCTACGACCACCAGGACTCGGCCAAGCACCAGGAGGGATGTGTGACATTCCCAGCCCTCTCCCAGGATGGTAGTGCTGGGGGTGCACAGGTCTGCAGGGGACCCCTGGTCAAGCTGGGGAGGCAGGAGGGGGCTGCACCCCGCTCCTCACTCCTTCCAGCCTGGTCTGAGGGGTCACTCTGGTCATGTTCACATGGGGTTAAGGGAGTCCAGAGATGCTCCGAGGGCTGGAGCCCCTCTGCTCTGGAGCCAGGCTGGGAGAGCTGCGGGTGTTCACCTGGAGAAGGCTCCACAGAGACTTTAGAGCCCCTTCCAGTGCCTAAAGGGGCTCCAGGAGAGCTGGAGAGGGACTGGGGACAAGGGCCTGCAGCGACATGGGCCCTCCTTGCATGAGAGCCCAGTGATAACCACAGGCTGCCCCATCGCACCCACGGAAGGAAGGAAGGAAGGACACAGAGGCTGGAGCACTGCAGGAGCTGCAGGTTGGCAGCATTACATAATAAAAAATTTCCCATTGCTCATTTCCTCCTTAAATAAGCCTTGCCCTGCTTTTCAGACAGGAAGGACAGGGAGCCCACAAGAGATGCAGCTGGAGCATTGCCATAACCAGGGCTGTGGAGGAACTGGGGCTCAGCACCCACAGGGCACTTCCCAGCCTGGCAGTGCCCAGCCAGAGGAACTGGGGTCAGCAGCTGCTGCCCCCAGCACAGCCCACCCAGCTGTGGGGTGGCCCCAGAGCAACCAAATACAGCAGCACAGGGGCAATGGGGCTGTGTGAAACACGCGGCACTGATGGCATAGAACAGGAAATTCGGCTTTTCAGCTGCCTGGGGATTCGGGAGCACCCCCTGTGTAAAGGACAGCCCTGGCAGGCATCCGGCCAGCCCCTGGGGAGGCACGGGCGGCAATGTCACCTTGAGCAGCCACCGCCACGGCAGCCAGCCCGTGACAGCCACGGGAGAGCAGAGCAGCGCCGGGCTCGGCTGCAGCTGCCTCCTAAATATATCGATCTGCTTCAAGGAGGAAGAATATTAAAAAGACGGGCTCTTGAAACAGCCAGCTGAGCTCTAAAAGCAGGAGCTGAGCTTTCCTCATTTGGGTGGGGAAGGGAACGCTGGTGCTTCAGGGGAAGAAATGCCATGACTAAAGCAGGCAGATGGCTGGGCAGCCCACAGGCTGGGAGGGAGGGATGGGCACGGAACGCTGTCCTGGCTCCTGTCGGTGGCAGAAAGGACGGCGTCTGTCCAAGTCTGGAGCATTCACACTCGCTGAGCAGCAGCTCAGTACAGAGATGTAAATCCACTGCAGAACCTGGCATGGAGCTGGTGACACTCCCCCTTCCCTGGGCAGCCAAGATGCAACTCCCCGGGCTCCTTTCAGTGCCCTTCTAATTAACTGCTCCATCCCCTGCCTGGCTGCATGCTGGGAGCAAGAGGCAGAGCCAGGACATGCTCCAACCATGCTCCCCACCCACCCCTTACTCGATATTAGGGAGGAATTGTTCCCTGTGAGGGTGGGGAGGCCCTGGCACAGGGTGCCCACAGAAGCTGTGGCTGCCCCTGGATCCCTGGAAGTCCAAGGCCAGGTTGGACGGGGCTTGGAGCAACCTGGGATAGTGGGAGGTGTCCCTCCCTGCCCATGGATGATCTTCAAGGTCTCTTCCCACCCAAACCATGCCATGATTCTGTGATTTATCATCTCAGTGTGGCTGTGGCTGCTCTGCCCTTCACTGCTGTGACCCAGGGGTCACAACAAAGGCACAGCTCACCTGGGGACACCCAGGGATCCGCAGCTCACACCCCCTCCCAGAGCCCAGGCTCTGACCTGGGACCTTTCAGAGCACCCCAGATCCCCCAGCACAGGCACCTCTCACCCTCCAGCCTCAGGCAGGAGCTCTCTCCTTGCTCATCTTCCCTTTTTTTAAAAAACACAGATTTAGGGCTTTTCTCTCTCCCGCTGTGCCAACAGCCCCAGTGGAGAATTGTGCTCTGGACTGTGCTCCCAGAAATCAAAGTGCTTTGTGCCAGCGTTTGATAATACACCCTGCTATACATTTTGATTACATTACAAATACGATTACTATTAAGCTACTATAGGTCTGCCAGGAATAATCCCGTGCTGACTCACTTCAGATGCCAGGGAGATGCTGTGTGAAATAGCTGCTCCTGCCACATCCTGATTGCTGTGCTGCAAAGCCGGGCCACGGGCTTTAAATACACTCAATGTGTTTGGTAAATGAAATTTCTGGGATAATATTAAAATGTAATCCTCCTGGAAAGCATTGTCATCGTTCTAAAGGACTCTGTTGATTCCCTCTGCCGGCTCCCACTGATGTGTACCTGGACATTCTCATTCACAGGCTGCTCGAGGGCTGGGCAGGGATTGTATTAAAGGTCCTCTGTCCCCCTCTCCACTCCTGACTCATACAAACCCAATCACACACCCATGGAAAACTGGATTTCCTGCAGTTTGGATTAGGTTTCTCCCTTTGCTCATGGCTTTCATCAGAGGAATGAGTCCTGGAGAAAAGTGCAGCACTTTGCTATTGAACCACAAGGGACGTTGCGGGCTGGGGGCACCTGAGGGGCTGGGAAATCACCTCTAATGTCACCAGCAGCTCCCTGATGAACACATCTCAGGATTCAGCTATTGTACATTACACTTTCATGTCACACCCCTACATTTTGGTCCTGGAGGCACTTTGCCAGTGAACTGGAGAAGGTATGAGGCTGCCAAGGCAGAGAATACACAATTGCTTTGGCAAATGAAGTGATGTACAGAGAACACAAAATCCTGGAATGGTTTGGGTTGGAAGGAACCTTAAAGCTCATCCAGTTCCACCCCCTGCTATGGGCAGGGACACCTTCCATTCTCCCAGTTTGCTCCAAGCCCCATCCAACCTGGCCTTGAACACTATTCCACTCCATTTTGCAAAGTGTTGGACTCCCAATGCTCAGGGTCCCCAGTCCACCAGGCCCCTTGGTGGGGACAAGCTGTGGCACCAGCTCTTACCATGGTCTGGAAGCAGGAGTGGAGCTGGGTCAGGAATGGAGGCTTCCCGGAGAGAGCCAGGACGCGTTTTTCCACCATCGTGCACTCCACATCATCGTCCTGGATAACAACGTCCTTCTTCAGGATCTTCACGGCGTAGAGCTCGTCCGTGCCCTTCCTCTCCGCCAGCATCACCTGCACGAGGGACAGGACACGTGTGGGATCAAGGGAAACGTGGATCTATAGTGCCTTGAGCTGAAATAGTTACAGCTAATGGCTCATTACCCTGTGGCTCCCCTCATAGCCCTGAGGAGAGCTGCAGGTGCCAAGCTGCAGAAAGCTCCAGGGGTATCCCCAGAAGATGTTAGGGACACTGAGTCTAAGGAGTAACACATCTCCTCCCTCACCACCTCACCACCTTGAGGAGCCCAGCCCAAGGGGTTTGATGATATCTGAGCCCAGCACACCCTCCTGCACCCTCACCCCTGAGTCAGGGCCTGGTTTGGCACCCTCACAGTGTCACCAGCATTGGGGGAGAGTGTCAAGAAGCTGAACACAGAGTCCATCAAATTACAAGTTGGTAAATATTTAAAGTGGAAAAGAGTTAGTCTCTAGTGAATAGTAAAAACAAACCCATATGATTTTCTCTGCCTCACCCCCTCCCTCCACAACAGTGAGCAAACCCCATCATGTGCTGGTTCATCACCCAGCCAAGGCCCCTCTCAGCCAGAAGAATCCATCCAACCTCCCATTTCCAACCAGTCCCACCCATTTGCAGGTTCATTTACTGCAGTAAATGGGATTCACTGCCTCTGCTGGTGCAAATCCCTCGGGTTAATCCCATCCACCCAGCGAGGGTCCTCTGCCCAACCCACTACACTCCATCAGCCTAAGCTGCTCCTTGGGCTGCCAGCAAATAAACTGACTCTGAAACCTCACTTTGCTTCCCATTTTCCCTCTCACGCTCTCTCATCGCCTTAGATTGGAGCGCTGGGTGGAATTGAATTGCTTTTCATTTGAAGGAGTTGGCAGAAATCCTCCAGTCACATCAGGAACAGCAGCTTGGGAGTTTTGGAAATAAATTATGTGAAGTCAACATCGATACAGTGGGACTGAAATGTGCTTCAGGCTGGGGCAGATGGGCAGAGGACGTATGAATGGGTCTCAGGGTGACTTTATAGACACCAAGGATAGCAGAATTAACCCTCTCATGTTCCAGCCCTGTTGTGTTCCACAGGCTGTCTGGGGCACTGGGGGAGTCTCCACCCCTGGAGGGATTTAACAGATGTGTAGATGTGGTACTTGGGGACAGGGGGTAGTGGTGGCAGTGCTGGTGTTGGACTCAATGGTCTCAGAGAGCTTTTCCAAGCCCTCTGATGATTCTGTGATTCCATTCTGTGGCAGCCTGAGGACCAGGGATGACGAGGCAGGGGACACAGCCCAAGGACAAGGACTTTGGTGCCACTGACTTGTTTGAGTGCAGAGAACAGGGAGCAGATCTGGCGCGTTCCCGGCGCTCGGCTGTGGCCCGGGGGAGCCTGGCTGTCCTTGACACGCTGCTTGTCAGGATTAGCTGGGAGGGGCACTGGGGCTCCTCAGTGCCACGTGCTCTGGAGAAGGTGCTGACATTCCCATTTCTGTCAGTGGGATTGCAGCGGCCGCAAGCCGGCTCATCCCGCAGCAGGGCTGAGCAGTGGGCTCAGGGAGCATCAGGGATGGGATTTATTCACCCGCTGATCCTTGAAGAACCCTGGAAACCCAGAGCAGCTTGCTGTGGTGCTGGGATGGAACCCAGCAAGGCACAGGCACTGGGACCAGCTGTGGCTGCCCCTGGATCCCTGGAAGTGTCCAAGGCCAGGCTGGACAGGGCTTGGAGCACCCTGGGACAGTGGAAGGTGTCCCTGCCCATGGAAGGGGGTGGCACTGGGTGATTCTTAAGGTCCCTTTCAACCCAAGCCATCCCCGTTTCTGTGCCAGGGCAGCAGACACAGCTGCCTCACACAGTGTCTGCACCTCTGTCCTCCCTTGTGGTTCTGCCCAAACTGAACTGGTTCATTGCCTCCATTTATCACCGTTTTACACAAGCTGAGCTTTACAAGGCACCACATGCAGGTGCTAAAACCAGAGCTAATTTTTAGCTGATAAAAGCAGAAGAGCTTTGGCTGCTCAAAATTGGTGGAAAAGAAGAAGTAACCACTCCAGGAACATATTTTGAGGGGAAATTAAACCTGTTACCTGAGGGTAAGAGCATTATATACAATATCAGTTATATAGAGACCTGCCTTGCCATCCACAACCCTTTCAGAGGAAAGTTAACTAAAGCAGGGAGCCTCGGAGCCTGGCATCTGCTTCTGCCCTGAACGGACCATGCTGAGGACATGGCTCCCACCCCATTCCGCAGTGTGAGGCACAGCTTGGCTGGGGTACCACCATAAATGCAAAAACTGCTCAAGGCCATACATGGCTGTGAATGGTTCATGAAGCAGCTTCCCAGTGACATGACAGCCCTGAGCACAGCTGAGCCAGCCCTGCTCCCTGGGATGTGAAAGGCAAAAGGACTCTCCAGCTGCTGACAGTCAGCTGGGGCACACACAGGGAATGGCTGGGTGTGAAGTGTGTGCCCAGGAGGGCAGGCTGGAAACCACCCACTGCTGCACTCCTGAGGCACATCCGGGCTGGATTCCCCTCTCCTGTATTACAGAATCCCAGAATCCTTTAGGTTGGAAAAGACCTCCAAGATCATCGAGTGCAAGCTGTGCCCGATGCCCACCTTGTCACCAGCCCAGAGCACTGAGTGCCACCTCCAGGCCTTCCTTGGACACCTCCAGGGATGGGGACTCTAAACCTCCCTGAGAAGCCCCTTCCAAGGCTTGGCCACCCTTTCCAGGAAGAAATTCCTCCTGATGTCTTCCTGACATCTGAAGGTGTTCAAATACCAAAGACCCAAACAGCCAAGTGTCCCCAGCACAGTGCAGAGCCCAGGATGTGCATGGGTGACAGAGGGAGCAGGGACCCCGCCTTGCCCATGCCCTGCCCTCCTGCCACATTCACACCGAGAGGAGAGCAGAGCATTGCACAGCTTGAAGGTTATCACAGCCCAGGAAAACTCTCCCACTGCACCGGAATCCAGAACTGCAGCGGCCAAAGGCTCCGCCCTGCTCAGCAAAACAACACAAACCCCGAAAAGCCTGACAGCTCGAGAGCACGACAGATTGATTAGCTGTAAAAATATGAGCAAGCCACCTAATTTCACTTTCCTCTATTTATAATACAGCAAAGCAAACCCAGGGTGGGCTGTGCCAAGCGCTGCCTCCCTCCGTGGGAGCGTCTCCCTGCCCGTGCCAGCCCCATTGAGCTGCCACCAGCCACGGTCCTGGGGAGCCCACGGAGAGCCCAGAGCACCAGGAGCACAGGGAGCATCTGTGTCCTGGGGCTGAACATGCCAAGCCAGGACCACACGCCCCCAAAGCCCCTATTTTCCAAGCCAGATCCATTTTCCACCCCCTAAACCCTGCTGCCTGTCTCGGGGGACCTCCATCTGCCAGCGCGCTCGCTGGGAAGCAGATTGCATTCTTTTTTAACTTTTTAATGATGCAGAAAAAAGCTGATATTTAACTTGATTTATTCCTGTAATATAGAGTATTTGTTTGGGAATGCTCCAGCATAAGAACTGGAGATATTCTGAACATAGACAAAGCAAGTTTGTCAAACTCCACCAAGGCCAACACGTTTGTACTCCTGACCCTGGATAGACGAGTGTGGAGAGAGCAAAATACTGAGCAGTAAATCTGAGGTCCTGATGCCAAAGGGTTAATAGAGACAGACAGAGGCTCACTAAAACAGTGTGATTATAGTCCAAGAGCTTTCCCAGCCAGCAGGGACTGGGAGGAGGGAGGCTGGCAGCAGGCAGGCAGGCACAGGAGCAGGTGCCAGCCCTGGAGAGGGAAGGACACAGTGCCAGCCTTGGAGAAGGATGGCAGGGCCATGGACACAACCAGTTGCTGGGCACACCAAGGGCTGGGGAGCTGCAGGGAGGTGGGCTGTTCTCCCTGCTCCAGGCCCCTCTGCCTGACTCCTCCCGAACATCTGGCACCTCTGGTTGCACAGGGAGTGGCTACAGAGCCGCGGCACCTGGGTGTCCCCGTGCCGGGATGCCGGGGCAGCAGGGATGCCTGGGGAAGTGCAGGCACACGTGAGGGCGAGGCTGCATCTACCCGGAGAAACCAACGTGCTGTTTTAATTAGCGCTAATTAGCATATTTATAACATTCTGTTCCAGGGAACAGTTTCTGTCACACATTCCCTTATATAAGCCAGAGCCGACTGAGGAGTTTGCTAATGTTTCTCAAATTTAAGGGAAGAAGGCGGCGGGGGACACGGCACAACCACAGAGCCTCCAGATGCCAGGCACTGGGTTTGAAAGGGATGAGGTGTTGGAAGGGAGGGAAGAGGGAACATTTCTCTGTGAGAGCAGCACGGGCATGAGGCACGGGGCTTTCCTGCTCCCCGGGATGCCAACCCACAGCAAAGGGGTACCATGCCAAGTTCCAGGGCTCATGCTCTGGGTGCTGGGGACCATCAGGAGCTCCCCATTCCCTGTCTGTCACAAATGTTTCCGTTGATCTCTGAGCGCTCCACCTCTGGAGAGAGAGCAAATGCCTGTAGAGAAGCTGGGACCTTTCAAAGCTCCAGTGCCAGCAGACAGGCGGGGAAGGAAGGGCTGCTCCTGCTCCACCCCTGTGCTCTGGGGAGCATCCCTGTGCACCCTCCTCATCTCCGCTACCTGCCCGAGGAATGAGCCTGCAGGCAGAGCAGTATTCCCTGCAATTAAGGCAATTCACTAATGAGAGTGGGGTTGGGCCAGCTGTCACACCAGCAAACACTGCACTCACCTCCTGCAGAGCCCCAGCGGCCCCTGGAGCGCTGGGATCCCGAACGGAAATCAAGAGAGTTGGCAAGATCCCAAAAAAATGAAGGCTCCAAGTCACATAATTACCAGAAGAATGAAATTCTGTTACCACTCACAACTGGTCTGGGAAGTTAATTAAAATGTTCCTGTATATTTGTAATTATTAGGGAAGAAGAAAGCCCCAACCAAATAAGAAAGAGCTTTAAAGACGCAGCTCATCCCCTGCTTCCCCAAAGGATGGATTTTTTGATAGTCTCATCAGACATCTCTGGTGTCCCCTGCTGTGACACAGTGGCCGCAGTCTGGAAGGAGCCAAGCTGGGCTCCCAGCACTGTGACACCAGTGCTCCCAGTCAGAGCACAGACAGGTCACACTGGAGCAGCCACCTGGCCACAAGGAACACGTGTTCAGTGCAGACAGTGCCGAGGTGGTACCTCACCTTCCCAAAGCTTCCTTTTCCCAGCACCATCAGGAAGTTGAAATCCGAAAGCTTCATCCGATCCCGGCTGCCGTTGTTGTCGAATTTGGAAATGGCATTTCTTGTCTTCTCATCCGCAGCCTTGGAGCCGGTTCCGATCTTGGCTCTCTGCAAAGGTGGAGATGGGGCAGGGAGGAAGAGAAAACATTACTGAAAACAGCAGGGAGAATGGGCATTATAAACCCAGTGGGTGCTCCTGAACTCCCACCTCAACAGCTCTTTCCCAGCTCAAAAACCACCCTGAGCCTTGGGAGCCTTTTCCATGGGCGTGATGGCGACAGCACCAAGAGAGGCACTGGAGAAGTTGCCAGCCCTGGCACATGGCACTGCTCAGCTGCTGCCCAGTTAACCTCTGCCAGAGCAACTGGGAATCACCCCTGCCCGTGGTCACCCCTCTCCCCATGCCAGCAGGACACAGCAGACTGCCATGCTACCCTACACCATGTCCAGGTCATCCAAAGCATAGGAAAGAGGCCTAAATAAGCTCTTTTGGGGCAAAAACTGGCTTCTGTCTCTTACCTCACCAGAAAAAGGGGGGTGAATATAAATATATTAAGGTAAAACATGGGACTTTTTATCCAGCTCCACATCCATTACTGCCCTATGGGTCCCTTCCATTTCAGATATTCTGTGATTGGATCTCATACTGGAGGGAATCACAGAGGAAGCCACAAATCCATTTGGAACAGTCCAGAACAGCCAGCCCCTCAGACAGACAGACAGCCCCCTCCTGCACCCCCAGCCATCACAGCTGTTCACTGAGGGCTCTCACAAAGCCCCCCATTTTTAAACACCAGACCCCACCAGTGGCCCAGTGCCTCTCCCCAGGATGGGGGCTGTGATGCGCAGATCCTCCTCCTGTAAAAGCTCTCTCACAATTTATTCCCTTTTAATTTATAGAAATGTGTGGCAGTGTGAGGCCTGTCCGGAGCTCAGCCTAGCATGAAATTCCATTAACCCGATCCCGGCAGTTCAATTTGGCTGCTGCTGGCAGCCCCTCCAGATAGCACCTCACAGGGAATCTCAAGCCTTTGCTGCTGCTAATTGGTTCTCACAAGGTTCTGCAGGCTGCAGAATTCCCCACTCAAGGTCACCTGCAGCACCTCTGAGGATCTGAAAAGCTCCTGCAACTGAAAACCTAAGGAATGGTCTCTGGGATTTTCACACACCATTGGTGTGACCACGGCTCTGCCCCGGCACATTCCAGGCTCCAGCACACCCCGCTCCTCACTCCCAGTGTCAGCACAAGCCCAGCTGGAAGGGGATTCCCTGCCTGAGACATTGACTGCCCCCAAGGGAGGAGTGGGGAACATGCAGCAAGGTGAGGGGACAGGTGTGCTCTGGCACCTCTGGACAATGCGTTTTCTGATCTGTAGACAATTCATCATCTGACTTCCCAGACCATTTTAACACCACTGGAACACCATGAAATACAATAAAAGCCAGGGGCTAGTTCTTTGTAGAGCCAAAAACCACTGGTTGTAGCCGAGTGTTGTATTAGAACTGTCTTTTCTCGGATATTCAGGAAAGTTGTGTATAAATAAGATAAGAAAGGAAGGAGAACAGGAGCTAACTCTCTATTCTGTGGTACAATTACAGAGTTCACGCTGAGAACCATAAGGGCAACTCTCTTATTTCTGTATGGCTCATTGCATGTAAGCCTCCAGATGTACCACACTCATTCCCAGGGTTCTGTGGAGATTTCAGCTACACTGAAAAATGGCAAAGATCTGCTAATTCAGCAATGTCTGGATCAATCATTCAGCAAGAACTTCCATGCCTTATTAAGAAGTAAACAGACATTTCTCCTTGGAGCCTCTTTGGGGAGTTGGACCCTGCTCCATGTTCCCTGTACTGCCAGGGAAAGAGCTGGCAGGGAAAGTCCCTTGCCGGGGGTACGGCAGGCAGGCAGTGAGAAAAAACCCCTGAGTCCAAGAAAAATCAATTCACCTCAAATTTCTGCCTCAGTTCCTCATTTCCTTCTTCTCCCTCGGGAGGCACTGGGACATTGAAATACTCGCCCTCCTCCTGGCTGAGCAGCTTGAACCTGGAGAGACAGAGAGAACGTGGGGTCAGGGTGGCAGGCGGGGCTGCAGGGAGGCAGGACCTCCCCTCTGCTCCAGCACAGCTCTGCTTCCGCCGTACCAGCATCCAGAGGACCCTTCCCCAAAGTCAGAAGAATCCCCAAACCATCCTCCTCAGCAAGCCCCAGACTCTCAGGGGGTGGAGGGATGTTTCTGGGTCTCTTGCTGTCCTGGGGACCCCCACAGCCCAGGGAGCACATCCACTGCCTGCTGTGGTGGGCACACAGAGCACTGGTGTCACTTCCAGACCAATCCTGACCCCAAACCCCACAGACAAGCACGTGTTTCTTATGACAGCCACGGGCACAGGTGTGGGCAAACCCCCTCTCCACCAGCTGCCCCACGAGGACAGCACGTGGAACGTGCCAACGCTGGGCTGGAGCTGCCAACCCTGAGCACACACACAGGATGCTCCTCCAAAAGAGGAGAAAAGCTTAAGCAGCAATTACCAGAGATCGTGGAAATGCCACTCAGATCCCAGGTGTTTCACCCTGTGGGGGGCACAGCCCGGCCCTGGCAGCGGAGGCTCCGCATCCAGGATGGATCTTGGCCGGGTGTTATCGCAGAGGCTGCTCCAGGAACAAAGCCCTGTCTGCACAGCACAGGCACAGGCTCTGAGCTTGTTTTCTCCATTAGCTGCAGTTGTTTAGATATGAAATATAGATCAGAGCTCCTTCTCCTTCGCTTTACTCCAGCCAGCACTGTTACAAGGAAAATTACTTACATCTCCACTCACAGGATTTTTAAAAGGCTGGAAAGCGCTCAGGCTTTGGGCTGCGCCAGGAGCCGGCAGCGCGTGGCACACACGCACCCTTACAGGTGACTGGGAATTCGGGGGGAAGTGACAGCTTCCCGCTGTTTTCCAGAGGAGGAGCCGTGTCCCCAGCAGGGCCTGGCTGGTGATGAGCGAGGCTGAGGCCTGGTAATGCCACTGTGCCACACACTGTGCCCAGCTCAGCGGGGACAGGATGAGGCTGGAGAGCAGTGGGAGCACCTGCAGCTCTGCCCAGGAGTGGCACGGTGTGGGCACCCAACCCACCTAATTCCTCCTCCTCCTCCTCTCCATTCTCTGCTCTCAGGGAGACATGTCCAGCTTCCATGGTGGAAAACCCAGTCTGGGGTATTCACTCAGCTTGGGAATGCAGCTTAATTACATGCAGGGTTTAGTCTCCAAAGGACATTTAGTGTCTCTTTTCAATTATTACACTCTCCATGGACAGGTAACACAGCTCTCAGGCACCAGTGCCTGGGGGAAAGCCAGGGAAATAAGGCACCATGTGTCCTGCTGGGGGAGATAAAACGGAAATGGAGACACCCATCCAGGGGTGCTCCAGACCCACTGCGTTCATGGCTTGGTGCTAACGAGCAGCAGTAATCACACACGTTGTAACTCCTCCTTGTTCTGAGCAGTGCCCTCCACAGCCCACCAGCTCCAGCCAGGAGTCACAGCTCAGAGGGGACCCCCCAGCACCCCCTTGCAGCCCTGCTCTCCCACACACCTGAGGAAACCATGGTGTCTCTCCAGTACAGAAACTGAGGGAATCCAAGCAGAAAATGCTGGAAAATGCCTGTTTGGCAGATGCTGGCAGGCAGGGCCAGCTCCTCCCCAAGCCCCCACAATGAGACCCCACGGGAGCACCAGCCCTTCAGGCAGAGCAGTCCTGGGTACCTGTGTGTGCCCCTGGGAAGGAAAAACCCCCCAAAGCCCCCAGCCCAAGGACATGGAGGAGGTCACACAAAGCCAGCCCATGCCTTGCACTCAGACACTGCTCTGGCACCTCTGGGCACCACACAGACAACTCCCATGGCACCAGTGACCCTCACCAGCCTCAGAGGTGGAGCAGCACCTTCCACAGAGCTGGGACAGGTGACTAGAGCAGAAGGAAGCTGGTAAGGTCTGAGGGGCGGCCACACCTCCCACCTACAACACTCTGGGCTGCTTTGTGCCCACAGTGTTCATAAAACAATCACATCTCACCATCCATCCACTCCCGACTTCTGCAGCTCAGAGATCCCAAAGGACAAGGAGCCCATGAAATCATTCCTGCTGGTCAGATCCCAGTCCCAGATCTCCACAGACAACCGCCTGTCTTTGTCTGCCTCTTTCAGTTGGCTGGAAGAGAGGAAGAGAAAAGGGATGGTTTTATCCTGGAAGCTGTTCCCACACCACCGTGTCCCCTTATGCTCCACAAGGACACAAATTCAAAGGGAAGGGATGGTCCTCAAGGCCTGTTGAGGTCTCCAAGATTTAATTTCCCAGGCACATCCGATTCACACAGAGCATGGAGTTCCTGCCCTGACACACTCGGCTTTGAGTGGGGTTAGGGCAGAGGTTTGAGTGCTTCTGTGCCACTTACAGAACAAAAAGAATCATTTCTCAGTTGAATCAGCTCAATGCCTCTGAATAATTAAATCAGAGCAAATAAAGTCACATTAATTCTTGGTGGTGAGAAAATTCACTTTGCAAATTTAAATGTTTTCCTTGTACTTACAATTTAAATGTCTCATTCCACTCAGGATTCAGGGAGCACTTGATAGTTTTGGTCTTCTGTTTGCTTTCATTTTTGGGGTCAGGGATTAGTTTAAGCTTCACGTAGGGATCTGACAAGCCATTAGGGTCCATAGGAACTAGGTTTTTAGCATCTCTTACTGGGGAAGAGAGAAAGAATTAAATTCAGTATTCCAGCTATAAAAATACCCAACAAATGACAACTTCCCTGTGTGCCAAGAGTAAGTGTGAAAATAGTGATTAAAAGCAGAATTAAACTGGATCTGTGCAGACATGGGCATTACATGAGGAACGACATAATTAACACCGAGCAAACACAGCTCTCTTGGATGGGGGAGGCTGCAGGGTCGACTCAGGAGATTATTTTTACTTTCTGACAGGATGATTTGTTGTTTGCTCTCAGTTTTAAGCAGTTTAAAGCTGATTTGTTTCCTCTTGCCCCTTGGGAAGCAGAATTGCACTGATTTGTGAGGGCCTGGGGATGGAGCTTTCCTCGAGGAGTGGAAACAGCAACGCAGTGGCAGCGGGGTAGAAGCTGGTACCCAAAGGCAGTGGAGCAGCAGCGGCCACATCCAGCACCCAGGTTCCCCCTGGAGCCCCTCGGGCTCAGCTGCCATGGCCCTGGGGAGCTGGGGGATGCCCACAGGGCACCATCACTTGCCCACTGGGCAGCACTGCCCTGGCTCCAGGGCCGCAGCGTCTCCTCCGGGAAGCGGGAGCAGAGTGGGAAGAGTGAACCTGAGGTGACTCAGCTGCTTGTAATTGGATTGCAGCTTGGACAAATTAAATACAGCCAGGCTGAGCTGAGTCTCTTCACCCAGATTAAGTCCAAAAGGGTCTGACTGCCAGGAGAAGGATCTTATCTTCCCCCTCAGCCTGAGCAGAGACAACAGAGATGGGAAGTCCGATGGGTCAGGATGGAGCCGAGCCATAACCTGGGGAAAAACTGTTTGCAAGGAAGCCCGGAGCAGACCCGCCTCCCCAGGTCTACACAAAGCCCAGGGATCCGGCACAGAGGGTCCTGCCATGTCAGGAACAGCCTGAAATCCTAGCAGGTCCCACCAGCAGCTCTGCTGTGAGGCTCACGGAGCACTCAGCTTCACCCCCTAATCCCAGGAGGAGGAGGAGAGCTCCAGGTGTGTGTGCAGCACCACAGGATGTCAGAAGGTGCTTTCAGAGTCAGAAGAGTAAAACCAATTGCCCAGTTCCCAACTCACTCAAGGAATTTCTGATGAGGTTGGGAACTAGGGAGTTTTGAAAAGCGAATTAATGCCCCAAAATCTGCCATCTATTGCTGTCCTCCTGAAGCACTGTCCAATTTCCAGCTCCACGGAATCACACTCGTAGCCAAAATTCAACTCTGCATTTATAAACAAGCTCATTTATCAAACGTGACAGCTCTGACAGCAGCTTGTGAGACAGGGAGAGGTGTGAGCCTGCCGGGAGCCGCCGGCTGTCCCATCCATCCTGCAGCTCTGTGCTCCCCACACCCCTGGGAGGAGGCACAGCCACAGCCACCTCCTGCCCCTGCAGCAGGGAGGGAATGACTTCATCCCCGACACTGGCACAAGGGACCACACCGGGGATGCTGTCATAGAATCATCGAATCCTCTAATGGTTTGGGTTGGAAGGGACCTTAAAGCCCATCCAGTGCCACCACTCTGGGGCTCCCTCTGCACCCCTGGCACTGCCATGGCATGGGGAATGATGCTCCCAGTGCCCTACTGAACTGGGGCCTCTCCACGCACCCACCCTGGGCTCTTACTGCCTCTTATCATCTTCCCGGCTTTAAAATGATCATGAAAATGTGCTTTCAGTGCCCCTGCCCACTTGCAGCACGGGGAAGGGGAGGATAGCCCAGTGCCACTCACAGGACTGGGCACCGACCAGCAGCACTGGGGCAGGGGAGTGGGATGGTCCTCGCTGGTGACCTCACCCTTCACCTGCCCCAGGGTCAGCAGAAACACCCGAGGACCCCCCATGTGAGCAGCAGAACGAGCCCAGGGCTGGAAGAGGTCGCTGGGCTCTCACATGGCCGGTGTCCCCTCACTGGGAGGAGACACAGAATGATGTCACACGGAACCAGCTCCGACTCTGCTCTGTGTTTCATTGTCCCAACAGCCAACACAACATCCTCTGGAGACTAATGAACAACCCTCTGTTGTTTATCAGGCTGCCCTTCGCTTCTTTAAGGAACAGGAGAAGCCGTTCCTGGCCCTCGCAGTTAATCAGTTTATGCCCTGAAGCATGAGATTTGATTACCTCATGTTATTATCTCAGCGTGCAGACCTCAAAATTTCATTAATGGGAATAATTTTATCTATTCATTTAAAAAAACCAAAATGCTTCTGCTTGACCTTAAGAAACTTCCTGACTTTTCAAGCAGAAATCAACAATTAAGTGAAGGAAAAATAAAAACCTGGAGCGGCGCAGCAGCGATATCTCACGGCAGGGGAGATGTGCTCCTCGCCAACATTTATGGCATTTATTTGACAGTTAAATTTGATGTAAAATAGTTTTACATCTCTCATATCCTGACAGTTTTGTGCATCATTAAGAAGCAGTAACATCATTATTAACAGTGATGAGTAAGAATATTATGATCCCATTTAAAGCAAGTCCTAAATCACTCAGGGCACCAAGTCTGGCCAAGGAGATGCCACTGTGGGCTCAGACCATGGTCAGGATGAGATGCTGGTAAGTCCTGGACATCTCTGGACTAGGGGGTTTAAGGAGGCAGTGCTGGCAGTGCCCTCCTCCTCTACACAATTCCCGTGGCAGTGGGGACACTGCTCCACTGCCACAGTAAGGAGATGTCACCCACTCTGCCTTGCAGGGCCAGGGCAGGCAGAGGTGGGTGAATGATATTTGAATAATTTATTCTGCAAAATTTGCAATAGCTTCTCAATAACAGTTCAGACAACATCTCTGAGTTACTCTGGCAGCCGTAACCGTGGAGCAGGCTTGGGAAGAGACACCCACATCTCCAATGGAAAACGTGGGAAGCAGCATCAGTCTGCCACACGCCCAAAGCAGGAGGGAGCATGGGCTCTCCAGGCAGCTTGGGGAGCACGGAGGTCATGGCCAGGAGCTCACTGTGGCTGTGAGAGCAGGGCAAGGCCCCTTCCCCAGCTCCCAGGGTTTCAAGGAAAGGCAAGGTTAATACGCTGGATAAACGAACCCCAGAAAGTGATTTCCTAAATATGCCACACGGGGTTCACTTTGATGTGAAATTAAAAAAAAGCCCACAACAAACCCACTACTACCCTGCTCTCCAGGCAGCTGCCATGGGCTGTCACATCCTGTCCCCTCCTCTCGGAGCACGCAGGGCCACGGAGCGTATTCAGTGCAGGAAGTTCTGTTCCCACTGCCCTCCAAAGGAAAAGGCACTGCCACAGGTTGCCCAGGGAAACTGGCTGTCACATCCCTGGAAGGGTTCAAGGGCTTGGAGAAACCTGGTCTAATGGAAGGTGTCCCTGCCCATGGCAAGGGCTTGGAGCTGGATGGTCTTTAAAACAAACCACTCCAGGATTCTATGGATCTGCAAAAAACCCTTCCAAAGCCTGGCTCCCTGCAAGGAGAGGTCAGAGCTCCACCCCCTTGGCCCAGCCCATCACCTCTACTGGCCCTTGATTCCACAGGTCTTGGATGGGATTTTGGGGAGGGGAGGGCCCTCAGGCTGACCTGCAGCACTCATCTTCCTCCCTGCAGCAGCACCAACATCCCCAGCCAGGAGCAGCCCCATCCCAGCCAGCATCCGGCAGTCGGATTAACACCCTTTTGAGTTAAAACTTTTAATTAATGCTCTGATAAGAATATATTTGCACATGTTCATACAATGGAAAAGGCACAGGACTCATTATGGCTGCATCTGCCTGGGCCGGTGATTATTAATTAACACACTTCCAGCTCGTTTATTTAATCACGGCATAATTGGTTTCAGTTTTGGTCACTGTTTTCCCTCATCAGGTCGGTAAATAGGGAAGCTCCGGTCCCGGCAGGCACTGCCAGGAGTGCCGGGGGCTCAGCTGGCACCGTGGGCCCAGGGCTGCCAGGGGGGTTCAGCTGTGCAGGAACCACTGGGAACATCGACACGTGGCCAACATTCCCGAGGGACAAGAGGGAACCCGAGATGGTCCTGTCAGGCAGCCCTTGCAGGAGCACAGGGCACCCTCTGCTGCACACACACAGGCAAAGGCCACACTGGAGATTGCCCACACACACCCTGACCCCACAGCATAAACCCTTCAGTGCAGCCTCTTAATCCCTTTTAAACTTGGTACCTTTTAGACCTTCTCCCTCTACCCCACCGCTCCCCTGAGAGGAGAGATGCAGGAGCAGTGGGGTGCTCTGACACACAATGGATGCAGCTCCCACCGGAACGTGGTAGGAAGAGCCGGCTCTGGAGAGGAGCCATGTGCAGAGTCCTTCATGCAGCTCCCACCCCGGAGCAGCAATGGCTTTAATGGACTCCCAGCCTTCACATCCTCCCCACCCTCCATTTTCCAGATGCAAATATTCATGGCCCTTAATACAACAGGCTCAGCATAATCTGCACTGGAAGCTTTGCTGTTACGGAAGCAGAACTGCACAATGCCTCGATGCCACGTTAATTTGCTGTGATCTCCTACTTTGTTCCGCAGCTTTTTCCCACTAGTAAGACACTTGTTCAAAGCCCAGAGCAGGACATGGACTGTGAATGTGCATTTGCTCCTGTCCCACACCAGCCAGGCAATGCCCTGCCTGCTGCACGCCTGCCTCCTGCACCAGGGGCTCAGAGACACATCCACATTCTAAATATTGGGAAGGAATCCTTCCCTGTGAGGGTGGGGAGGCCCTGGCACAGGGTGCCCAGAGCAGCTGTGGCTGCCCCTGGATCCCTGGAAGTGTCCAAGGCCAGGCCGGGTGGAGCTTGGAGCAACCTGGTCTAGTCAAAGGTGTCTCTGCACATGAGCTTCAGAGATGAGTTTTAAGGTCCCTTCCAATCCAAATCATTCCAGGATTCAATGATTCTATAAAAATCTGGTTTTGCCATCGGGAGTGAACGATCGGCTTTACAAAGAAAAGGGAAAAAATCAGAGTAAGAAAAGAAAAAAGCACAGAGCTGAAGAGCATACGGCAAATCCCTGTTCAATTTGTCAGCTCGAAGAGGAAAATCCAAGAGGAGTTGGCCGTGCCCGTGCTGCCGCCTGCAGGCACCGGCCCGGCCCTGCCCGCTCCTGCCTGCGCCGGGCACCTTCCTCACGTCACAGATGGGATGCTCTGGCCACGGGAAAGCTCCCGAAATTCCTGGGCAAGGGTCCCCCAGCTGGTGAGACAGCGAGAAGCTCTCCCCCATCACAGCAGCCCCGTTTTCCCGAGCAGCGGGACCAAAGGTGGGCTCAGCCCCGGCCAGCGCTGCCTCCCACCCCCGCCAGGCTCCGGGGCTGCCCCTCCCGTCCTCGACAGAAACCCAGCCCCTGCCCGCCCCACGCTGGGGCTCCTGCGGAAACGTGTAAAGGGCATTTCCCACCAGCAATCTGCTCAGAGGCAGCCTGGCTCTGCCCCCGCCCGCTGCCTCCCCCGCCGTGCCCCCGCAGCGCAGCCGGGGCAGCTCCTGCAGGCATTGCTGGGGTCGGGGAATTCCTCTAGGGTCATCCAGTCCAGCCCTGCCAAAGCCACCAGTGCCCCACGTCCTCAAGTGCCACATCCACACGGCTTTTAAATCCCTGCAGGGATGGGGACTCCACCTGTATTTCCATGAAGGAATTTCCCCAATACCCAACCTGAACCTCCCCTGGCACAGCCTGAGGCCGTTCCCTCTGCTCCTGTCCCTGTTCCCTGGGAGCAGAGCCCGAACCCCCCGGCTGCCCCCTCCTGTCAGGGAGTTGTGCAGAGCCACAAGGTCCCCCCTGAGCCTCTTTTTCTCCAGGCTGAGCCCCTTTCCCAGCTCCCTCAGCAGCTCGTGGTGCTCCAGCCCCTTCCCCAGCCCTGTTCCCTTCCCTGGACCTGCTCTAGCCCCTCAGTGTCCTCCTTGTCGTGAGGGGCCCAGAGCTGCCCCAGGACTCCAGGTGGTCCCTCTGCAGTGCCAGCACAGCACTGGGTGGCTCCATCTCCTAAGGGCTGGGTGCCCACTTGTGCTTTGAAGGCCATCTGGGCTCCCCAGTGCCCAGCTCTCCTCTCCCAAAGCACTTCCACTCCTCCGCCAGCTCCATGGCAGAGCTGGAGAGCTCAGCATGCTTCCCTTCCGTTCTGGAAAAGCCAGCAGCTGACACGTTTTCACCAACACCTCCATAAGGGGCCAGAAATAAAACAGCCTTTCAAAGCCAGCTGAAGAAATGAAAATCCAGCTGCACAGAACGGGCCTGGGGAGCTTCTCCTGCCTCCAGAGCGGTGGGAACACGGTGCCAGGGAGCCTGTGGTGCCAGCAGGAGGGTGAGCTCTGCACCCCGCTGGCATCTGATGGAGGCTGGAGGGAATCAGGATCATTCAGGTTGGAAAAGACCTCCAAAGTCAGTAAGTCAAACCTTCAGGAAGGTGCCTGGGAAGCAGGACTTCTGAAAACATAGTTCTGCCTCGTTCACTGAGGCTGTCCTTTAAGGATGAATAAAACAAAAAAATAAATTATAAAATCCTCCTCAACTTTTTTCAATTTTTCATTAACATTTTCAACAATTTTGTGTTTTATCTGAGAACACTGCTGATGGCACTCCTCAGGGGACATGCACCCATCAGAGCAGTGAGGAGCACTATGGGATCCCACAGAGCCAACCCCATCCCACAGAAACAAACCCTGGGGATGTCACAGCTTCTCTGACTGTGACAGGATGTGAGAAACCAGACTCCTGCAGGAGAGCCAGCCAAGGGCAGTGGGATGATGGAGAAGGATCCGGTGTTGCCATGGGTGTCCCAGCCCGGGCTCCCCGGCCCACTCAGGGGCACTAGCCCTGGCAGCGTGGGCACAGGGGAGGCACTTCACACCCCTGGCTTTGACTCATCCGGGAATAACCGCGACAGCTCAGCCGCCCCTGCGGAGCTGAAACGCCCGGAGCTGCCTGGTCACCCCACGTGGGCAGGAGCCTCCTTCCCCACACGGCTCAGCCTGCACCAGACAAACCCACAGGGACTGTCACTGCCGTGCCCACGGACAGCAATCCCTGCCTCCGACCCCGCTGGCGCTGCTTCACAAGACACCAGCCCCCAGAGTCACATCTTGGTCTGGTGTCCCCATACTGGGGACAAGAGGCTTCACAAGAACATGGCTTAATGTTTTGTGAGGTGCTTATAGGTCACGGGGGAAGCATTATTTTCTGGGAACTCAAAATCCAGGTGGCAAAAGCCTCTAGAGATGGGAAAATCCTGTTCTCTGCCACAAACCACGCCCTTCCCAGGGTCCTGCAGACGCTGAAATTTTACATCATTCAAAAAGCCCTTTGAAAAGTCCGTGACTGGAAGTGCCAGCAATACATGGAGCCCTGGAGCCCCAGCCAGGCTTTGCCAGAGGGCCGGAGTGTGCCCGGAGAAGGCTCAAAGCCTTGTCCCCCTTGCCAGGGCTCCTGGGCACTGACAGCAGCCACTGCACGCCCTGGGCAGCCCCTGTCATGCACGTACCTACGACGGTGAGCACGTCCTTGTCGATGTCCGCCCGGATGTAGATCCGGCCCCGGCGCTCCGTGTGGTCCGTCCCGCACAGGCTGGGCACGTTCATCACGCAGCGCTTGTGCACGTTCATCATACAGGCTGGGGGACAGAAGGGGACAGTCAGCACCCTGTCACCACTGCCAGGGCTGTGAGGAGGGGACGGGGACAACCTGTCCTCCATTTAAACTGGGATGTTGTGAGGGACTCTGGGATAAACACACAGCAAATGGACCTTCAAAGGCAGCTGGAGACTCCGCAGAGCCTGGGCACAGGGACCCACCGCCAGCAGCTCTGGCTCCTGCCTGAGAGACCCCAGGGCTCTGGGCCCTTGTTAAACTACTTGAGTTCTGCTGACTCATTAAACTTCTCTTCCCTCACCCCCTGGATGCAATGCCAAGTGCTCAGCTGGATCCACCAGGAGCCAAACAGGGGAATTAGAAATTACCTGTGTATCTGTATACACACAGAGAGGTATAAAGATCTATCTATATATAAAGATACATATATATGTATTTACATTTTAAAGCAGTTCACTTCCCCTTGGCAAGATGCCCCAAGTTCTAAGGAATATGCTGTTCCCACAACAGCCAAACTTCCCTATCCCTGAGCAAGGAGCAGCCAAGCTCGCTGCTCCCGCCGCCAGCGCCGGCACATGCTGCATGTCCCAGTCCCCTTAAATAGGAACGTACAGGATTAACTTGGAAAATTACTGATTCCGTCTTCTCCCTCTGCTTCCACCCCCCGTTTTCTCCTCCCTGCGCAGCAATTCCCCCGCTGGCAGCGCCGGAGGCGGCGGCACCGCGCGGCCACGGCCACAGGGTGTCACTCGGAGCCAGTGCTGGAGAACGGGCGTGCGGAGGGACGATGCTGCAAGGATGCTGCGGGGGGACGCGGGGGGATGCAGGGGAGGATGTGGAGGGCGGGTACTGCAAGGATGCTGCAGGGGATGCTGCTGTGGGGGTGCTTCTGGAGAGGGTGTTTGCGGGGTGCTGCTGCAGTGGGGACTGTGGGGGTGCTGTGGAAAGGGATGTGGGGGGATGCTGCTGCAGAGGGATCCAGGGAGGTTCCCCCCCATCCCAACACCTTTCCCTCCTCCCTCCCTGGAGCAGCCCTGGGGCTCCCCACACTGGGTGAGAAGGTGCCCACTTGTGCCCCTCGGGCACTCAGAGCCCTGCAGCTCCACACCGGGGGCAGAGAGCACAGGCTCTTGGCTGCAGCCCAGGACTTGGGGTGCCTGAGCCCCCGTGCTGCAGCCAGAGCCCCCATCCCGTCAGTCACTTACTGTCACATTTCATCCCCTGGTGAATGAGCCCGTACAGCAACGACCCGCAGTGGTCACAGAAGGTGGGGCTGGAGTACGTGTGGATTTTAAATTTGTGTTTGCTCCGGGGATCCTGGGAGGGAAATAAAGGACAAAGATTATAAACTTCCATCCAGTGTTGGCAAGGCACCCCTGCTCTTCCCATTCCGAGTGCCAGCTGGCTCCGGAGGTGCTGCTAATGGACTTCAGTCAACTGCCACCGACTCGTGGGGACCTTTTCCAACAACCTCCAGGATCCAGCTTTATTCCTCTTCATATGTGTTGCCATAACAATGAACAAGCAATGCACTGGCTTGGCTGGGGATTTACTGTTTTTCAATAACTCAGTCTTAGCATGGAAAACACCAGGTGAAATTGGTAGGTATGAACCAACAGAAGGGCTGGACACTGCCCAACTTCCATGCAGAGCAGGAAAAACCCATGATTCCATCTATATTAAGCCTGCCCAGGAAACATCTCTGTGCTCTGGTGCCAGCCCTCCCCTCACACTCCCAGGCATTCAAGCTGCTTAGGGGATACTTTAATATTTTGAGCTTTCTTAAAAGCAAGGGCAGATTTTTGCCCAGCAGCAGAGGATGCAGACCCAGGAGAGCCCAGTTTATCCCTTTATCCCTTGTGCAGGCACCAGGCAAACTCCTGGGCTCCAGCAAGGGTCAGCAGGAGTTAGAGCCAAACAAATCATGGAATCCCAGAATGGTCTGGGTGGGAAGCGACCTTAAAGCCTGTCCAGTTCCATCCCCTGCCATGGGCAGGGACACCTTCCACTATTCCAGGCTGCTCCAAGCCCTGTCCAGCCTGGCCTTGGGCACTTCCAGGGATCCAGGGGCAGCCACAGCTTCTCTGGGCAACCGGTGCCAGTGAAAACTTCCAGAAGAAACAACTCAACACGGAGATAGAATCAAGCACTGGAACAAAGCACTGAGGCAGAGCAAGGGTTTGGCACTTCTTGGTATCTTCCATGCAAGAGAGGACAGTTCTGGGAGCTCGGGAGAGCCTGGAGCAGTGGGGCTGTGCAGAGGAGGCTGCTGGGGCTCCACACCCCTGGGAGCAGCACAGGAAAGAGGGAAGGTTCCGGCACAGAGCAGCTTGATTTCATCTCAGGTTAATTGTTTAAGGGTTAGGGATGAGGCTCAGCTCCCGGCTCCGTCATTTGAGCTGAGCAGCTTTTTAATGGCCTGGAAAGCTGCCCGGGCATTAGCAAAGACACCTTTTCAGGGCACTCCGAGCACAGTAAATAAATAAAGAGTGGAATCAGAAGCGAGCTATAACATCGCTGCCAATACATTCCATCCCCCTGAAATTAATTTCCCAGCACTGTTGCATTGGAGCTTTCAGCTGCATTAATCACCAACATTCTGCTTTATTGCTCAGTACCACAGATAACCCCAACGGCACCCGGGAGGGGGAAAACCAACAGAGCTTCCTTTAACTTGGTCTGTGCAGTGCCAGGGATTGATGCAGGCTTCAGCCAAGGCACTGAAACTGGAAATATCTCACATTTTACCTCAAGGAAACGGCTTCCAGACACAGCTCCTAGCATGGCTCCAGCTAGCAGCTCCTCTGCCAGCAATGGCACAAGGAAGGTTGAGGGGATAAGGGGTCACAATTAACCTGTCCTCTGGACAAGTAGCCAGTTCTGTCCATGACTCTGTACGTCTGAAAGCCTTTTGCATTCCTCAGACATTTGTAAGACAGCAGAGAAAAGACAGCCTGGATTTTAGGCTAGAACAGGAGGCGGGGGGAGTTTCTCCCCATGAAACTTGGCGCAGGCAGCCAAGAGGCAGCCTGGGCTCAACCTTGAGGTGGTCTGGAAGGTTCCTTCCAACCCAAACCATGCTGTGATCCTGATTCCCTTGCCAGTGTCCTGGGAGAGAGGAGGTCTCTGGCTGCCCAGTCCTGCATCCTGCAGAGCCCCTGGGCACCGTATCCCCCTGCATCAGCCACCACCAGCTTCCCTCAGCAGCGAGACAAGGACGGGGGACGCGGGGCAGCTCTGGGAGAAGCCACGTGCCAGCGCGTGACACGAGAGGGATCGCCCCCGAGCGCTCTGCTGCTGCGTTCCCTTCCAGAAACAGATATTCCTGTTTAGGCAAGTGAAAGCTTCAGTCATTCATAAAAACCACAAGCTTTATGCAAAAGGAGACAATTCCCACTTCATGCGAAGGATGTTGAATTCCCACTGGAACCCAGAGTTCGAGAAGCCAGAGCTGGAAAAGCAAAGTGGCAAAACAGGCTGGGTTCCCCAAACCAGCACCCCCTGCCCAGAGCGGGGATTCACCTTCTGCTCCCACCCCCTGCTCCAGAGAGACCCATACCCAGAGGGGCAAAGCCCAAAGGCTGGGAGGGTGATGGAGCAGCCAGGCCTGCAGAGAACAGCTGCTGGGCTCTGGTGGAGAGTGGCTTGTGTCACCTTGACCAAAGCCTTAGAAAGAGCCAGAAACTGGCAGTTCTGGGGATCATTTTTGAGCAAGGCTGAAGTCGCTGTACAAAGAGACTATTTTTGTACCACGGAGACAGGACTGACGAGAACACTGCGTATGCAGATGCTGAGACTTAAAACAAGAATGGTTAAAAAGAAGTTTGCCAATAAAAGAAAAACCTCTTCTCCTCCCCCACCAGCGCTGAGCCAGCCTGAAGAACGGGGCAGGAACAGCTTTCTTTGGAGCAGAGCTGGAAAATGCCATGAGGAGAGCCAGTACATGGCGAGGCTCTGCCCTTCCCTTCCCAGCCAGTGCTGCCACAAAGCCAGCATCCTCTGCACTGAGGGACGCACGCCTGGAGCAGGGACTGGGGTGGGAGCCAGGGAAGGCGAGCAGCTGCTGTGGCTTTGAGCAGCAGGCACTGATCCAGCAAAGGTGGCAGAGCCCACCTGGCTTCTGCTCCCCAATTCGACAGCAGGTTACTGGTCTGACATGAATCCCATCCTTGACCCTGAATAACTGCATTTCAAGTTTCTCCTGTTTCCTTGTGTAAGTAAGAAAAAAGTTCCTCCCTGTGAGGGTGGGGAGGCCCTGGCACAGGGTGCCCACAGAAGCTGTGGCTGCCCCTGGATCCCTGGGAGTGTCGAAGGCCAGGTTGGATGGGGCTTGGAGCAGCCTGGGATAGTGGAAGGTGCCCCTGCCACCAGCCTCCCAGAGCACTGGAACTCCAAATCTCCTGCAGCAGAGCCTTGGGAAGGGGCAGCTAGACCCACACCGACAGCCAAGGGTGTTTGAAACCTCTGCACTGACATTTGCTGCATTTGACAGAACACAGAGCTTTGTTTCCAGATTAGAGGCTGCTGCTTTCCCTGTCTCATTGCAAAGAAAGCTTTAAATTCTCTCTCTGAAGAAGAATTAGCACAGTTCATGTGAAGAGACCATTTTAAAGTGAATTTCATAGTGATTTAAACAGCATAACAGCAAATACAACACAGCCACAGCTTACTGCCTGCACTCAACAAACCCTGGCAGGGACATACACCCAAAATCTTGCATTTGAGTCCCACATTTCCCGTGTGGAAAATCCCCTCGGTATGCAGGGAACAAGCCACAGCAGACAGAAGTGGTCCATCATCCCTTCCAGGGAAAGCATGGATTGCAAGAGGCTGAGTCAGGGGTGGCAGTGTGACTGCTCCAGGTGGCATCCTGCCACTGTGCCAAGTGGTTCTTACAGACAGCAGGATGTGGGAGAGGGGAAGATGAACTGGAGACAACGGCATCCACCAGAGACAGGGACCAGTCCTGCCTGGGAGCTGCTGCCCTGGCCATGCACCTCCTGCATCTCCCCACCTGCCTGCACAGGGCTGGGAAAACACCTTTGGTGAGAAACAGCTCCACGTCCCTGCAAAAACCATGCAAGGACGTTCAGGAACAAGGGAGTGAGAGTGATGGGTGTTTGTGTCAATGAGAAGAGCCACAATAAATCACACAGACAGCACTCAGAGGAGGTTACACACGAGAGCAACACAGGTCCTGTTTGGGGCTCAAGCAGGGGTTGGAACTTGGTGGCCTTTCCAGTCCCTGCCAACTGAATCCAGTCTGTGATTCCATGATTCTGCAGCATCTTTTCTGCCACTCTCTCCTCAGCAGCCTGCCCAAGCCTGTTACACTCTGAAAGCACTTGGACATTGCTGCACCAGTGAGTGACACCAGAACTATTTTTCTGTAGTTTACAGCGTTCCAGCCCCAGACAAGCTCCCAGAGCACAGGGCCCAAAGGCACAGGGGCTGTGTGGGCAGCGGGATGGAGGCAGCAGGAGGAGGCAGCTCCTGGGGAAGGACCAGCAGCAGACACGGCCACGGGCACCGGCACCGCGCTGGGGCTGCTCCTGTGTCAAACACAGCCTGCCCCTGGCAGCTCCCAGCAAGTAAATACATTTTTATTGACAAAAGATCTCATCCTCTCGTCAGACAACTGCAGAGGGATATGGATGACGGTTGTTCTTCTCTGGCTGCTGCTGCCAACACCAAATAAAACACTCTCTTTTTCTGAGCAGCAGAAAAAAGCCAAGCTCAGCTGCTCTCCCAGAGCAGCATTTGCATCTCAACATCCTTCAGACACGTTTGGTAACTCACACATGCTTTGAGAGTCATTCTATTGCACCTCCAGGAGAGGGGGGCTCCCACAGCACCTTCCCTGCAGCCTCCAGGTGCTGGAACAGCACAGAGACCTCCAAAACACCTCCCTCCTACAGGCTCTCCACTGGTGCCACCCGGGTGGGCACAGGCTGCACCACCCACCTCATCACCTTCCCAGTGAGGGACAAACCCAGCTCAGCTCCAGCCCTGGGACTGCAGAGCCATGGGAAGGGCACGGACTCATCCAGCTGCTCCAGCCCCTCCTTCAGCCAGCAGCTGCATCTGAGCTGGGGTCACCAGATACCCCCTCCCACTCCTGAGACAATGAGAGAAAAGCTGCTCAATCACAGGGCTGAAGCCATGGCAGCCTGGCAGGAGAAAGAGCCGGGCTCCGGCGGGGCCGGGGAAGCACCAGAAGGTGCTGGGAGGGAGCAAGGCAGAGACATCTTCATCCCACGGGAACTGTCAGCGGCTGCCGGCGGAGCAGCGAGCAGGTGCCCTCGCTCCAGGGGCAGATGGCACAGCACGAGTGCTGGAGAAGTTAATTAGCAGGACAACAGAAAGCAGCAAGTTACAGGAAGGTTGTGAAGATTTGCCAAAGCACCGGCCAGGGCAGCCCAGAAGAACAGGAGCTGTGAGGAGGGATCGGGGTCCTGCGCTCAGAGGCAGCACCTCGGCGAGAGGGGGCCTGGGGCACAGCATGGAACCCTTTCCATGAAGAAATTCTTCCTGAAATTCTTCCTGAAATCCTCTCCCCAAGCACAAACGGGGACAAATTACATGCAAAATTGAAATGTAGCTACACTGGCCCGTTACCTTCCCAGAGCAACTCTGATATTTATGAACACATCCTGATTAGATGACCTTTAACAGGATCATGCAAAGAAGGTCATTTTAATGATTATTTTGTCTACAATTTAAATAATTATGCATTCTACTAATAGCTCCAGCTATAATTAGGTTTGCCAACTGGAATACATTACACAGACTGACTCTGGGTCCTGGAGACCTTGCTGTGGGTCAGACAGACACTGGCTGTGGGTCAGACAGACACTCGCTGTGGGTCACACACTCCAGCCCAGTGGTCACACCAGCTTTGCCTCCTGCCAACAGGAGAGCCAGGAATGCCAGAGCTGGGAATGGGGAACAGCAGAACTGGACAGGGAGGGGGGTTTGGGCTGCCAGCCCCTACAGAGTACCTCACCAGTTCTCCCTTCAGGAATGCTGGGACAGGCCCCAGGCAGACAGGACATCAATGTGGATCCAAAGTTCTGCCATGCCTACAGACCAGGGTAGCACAAACAGCTCTGTGTCTGCAGCACCAGCGGTTCCAGCTACACCTTTATTCCCTGCTGCAAGAAGCAATTAATCTTTCATTTTTTCCTGCTTGGAGACACTATCATGTGTAATTGTCCTCTCTCCCAGATGGAAGGCTCCTGTGCAGAAAGCTTGGCAAGGTTAAACACACAGCCACACTCTCACTCTCCTCAAGGAGGTTCAAACACAACCAGATCAAACAGAAACACCCCAAAGTGGGAGCACTCAACAGTGACAGAGACTCTGACATTTCACTGGTCTCCAGGGATTCTGCTCTGCTCCCCAAGCGTGCAACACCAGCTCCCCCCGGGTTGTCTCTGCATGCACCAACCTCCATCCCCTACAGCACTTCAGCACACCCTGAACTTCCAGCTGAAGAGTTTTAGTTCAGTAATCAGAATCACCCAGTTGTTAAAATGTAAACATTCAGATAGACCATAAGCACTACACAGATGCAAACTGATTTTCTCCCTCAATTCTCCAGCGTTATGAAGACACAGAGATCAAGGAGCTAAGTTAGAAGATATTTTTCTTTTAACAGATTTTTTTTTCCCTGGGCTCCAGGTCTAGACCACAGGAAAAAGCAGCTCTGGGATCCCAGCTGGCATCAAAGCCCCAGCCCAGGCTGCAGCATCCCTGCACTGCTGAGCTCCCTGCACAGCTCCCTTCCCTCTCCAGCTCAGCAGAACCACTGGCCCATTGTAAGGATGAGCCCACTGTGAGGTTTGACACATGCAATAAATTAAACTCCTTCTTTCTGCAGGATTCACTGGAGATCCGTATTTGTGGAAGAGTTCCCAGCTTGCTGCACCAACTGCAAAAACACATCCTTGTAACCAGCACAGGCTGATGCCACCAGATCTGCCACCAGTGCAGGTGGCTCTGGATTCACACCATGGTTATCAGCAACCATGGAGCAGAGGGAAACTCCAGCTTTCCATCATTCAAAGCAAAGCCCCTGTCCCCGGCTCATTCCTGAAGCCAATAAGGCATTACTGTATGTTGAAGGAGCTCTTCCTCTCCTGATTCAAAGCTCCTTAAGGATTATATGATTATATAATTATAAATATGATATATTATAGATATAATTATGCTGCTGTAAGAGTGCAAGAGGAGGGAAGCTTGCCCTGCCTGCATCCCCCAGTGACACCCCCATGTCAGAGGGGCAGGGGAGAGACCAGAGGGGCTCTGGTGCCCTTTGCTAAAGAGAAAAAAAAAAGAAAAAAAAGAAAGGAAAAAAAAGGGAAAAAAAAGAAAGAAAAAAAAAGCGCTATAAAAGGGCCATTTTCTCCCTGCTTTAGTCCCAAGAACTACATTCCCTCTTCATTTCCAGAAGTTAAGTATTAAAAGATTAATTGACAGTGCTGGGCAGCTGTTACCTGTCTGCTGCCTGTGCCATGCTGCTGATGCTCCCCCAGGGATAACAGTGAGTGACAGGGAATGTGACCAAGGGCCTTTACACCAGCCCTGGTATCGAGTGGGGTCTGTTAAATTTGTGACAATTTTATTTAGACCCTTCCCTTCCCAGGCAGAAGCTGCCCACAGTCACCCAGAGCTGCCGCAGAGACCAGCTGGGACCTGGCTGCCCGAGGGCCCCTCGCTGTCCTTGTGTGCCACAGCTCGGGCAGGTCTGGTGGGAGGGAAGGCAAAACGTCCTGTGTGTGTTCCCCCAGCCAAAGCTCTGCGGGGACAGGTGGAGCGTCCCCCGGCACCTGCAGCCACCCGCTGCCGTCCAGGAGCTGCACGGGGCTGTGGCAGGGCCAGCACAGGCAGGCAGCTGCATCCCGGCCCTGCCCGCTGCCAAGCCTCATCTGCCTCGAGCAAGGTGAAGGGATTTCAGCATTTCTGCCTCCCCGGGCACCCACCCGGCCGCTCCCAGGGCCACCCACAGCCGTGGGCCGGTGTCCCCTCGCCGGCACCCGCTCAGCTGGCGCGGGAGCTGGGGCTCTGCTCAGCCACCAGCTCCTTCCCCCTCACACTGCACCTAAAGCCTTACAAGCGAGATTCCACCTCGGCACGCTCAAGGAGCTCAATGCCTATCAAAGCAGGTGGATCCGGATGGGTGACATTCACCTCCCACAGCCCGAAGCGGGTCACAGCGTGCGACGCGCCGGGGCCCCGCTGCCTCTGTCTGCGCGTGTTTGAGATGACAGAGAACAAAGTGTGAGTGTCAGAGCTGCAGTCACACGGCCAGAGGGTACCTCGCAGTGCCACATCACGTCACAGCAAAGGGCTGTAAAACCCCCGGCACCGCTGGCTTTCCACGGAGGGAGCGCAGCACACGCGGGGACAGAGCTCGGCCACATCCCACAGAGGGACACGGACACCTGCACTGCCTGGGTGGCCAGGCTCGACCCTCAGGGAACGGATCACCCCCCCACCACCATTCCCTCATCTTTTCGTGCCTTCTCAGCTCTCCTTGCCCTGTTTCAGCAGCGGCGGCAGCAGGGGGTGAAACTGCCCGGAAGAAGGGCAGAGACATGTCGGAAGCTGAGGAGTTCAAAGCCATCAATCACATCCCTCTCCTGCAGCTCCATCCCCTCCAGTGACCCGCTCCGGGCCAGGGCACTGGGACAGCGCTGTGCACACACACACAGACACCACTGCTCCCCTGCACAGATCCCGATAGTGCCACAGGCACCGGAGATGGAAGAGGGATGCTCCCAGTATCCCAGGCAAGCCTCTCCCCAGGCAGGCAGCAGCTCCTGCCCACGCCTCCCCTGGCAGTCCCTGCTTGTCCCCGGCACAGGAAGCCCTCAGGGGCTTCTGTCCTGTGGGCGACAGCAGTGCCACCCTGCCACCTCCTCCTGGGTTTGCTGCACCGGGGGTGGAGGAAGAGCCGTCGGTGCCGAAGCTGCTCTGTGGAGGCTGCACAGACACCACAGCTCATGAGTGGGGGACAGCCACCACCCGAGCCCAGAACAAACCTCGCCAACTGCTGATGCCCCCTGAGAGCCTCATCCCTCCCCAAGCACCCTCTCTCCCCGTCACAGGGCACAGCCCCATTTTGGGAGGGCGACCGACAATGCGTGTTTAGCCTCCACCTTCCGCAGCCTGTTACGCCGCCTGCTCCCACCACTTCTATTTTTAAGGGTGAGAGTTGTGGTGCTCTGTCGTTTCCCCAATTTGAGCTCCTCTCTCCCAGCAGTTCCCCAAATTAGCCAGTTTCCACGGTAAAACACAGAACCTGCCAGACGGACCTGAATGGCGCTGGCAGAGCCGGGCTGGGGAGCCCAGCTCTGCTGCCCCCAAGCCAGGGGATCCACCAGGAAAGAAAATCCTCGGGGAAATAAGGATGGGGACTTAGCCAGCAAGCGTTTGGGTGGTTTTCTGGCACAAGGGATAGAAGGACATTGGGGCAAGGCTGCAGGCTCAGCCCCAAAGGGAAACCTCTACCTCCCCACATATTCCCTCTGCTCTGCTGAGCACAAGTTATTGGGTACTTTGAGTGTTTTAGGTATCACAGAAATGTATGAGAGTCCCCAGAACTATGGAATCCCCATCCCTGAAGGGATTTAAAAGCCATGTGGGTGTGGCACGTGGGGATGTGGGGTAGCAGTGACCTTGGAAGTGCTGGGGAATGGTGATCTTAGACTCAATCATAGTGGCTTTTCCTACCTAAACCATCCCATAAATTAGAGATGCCTGTGAAACAACAACCCAGGCATGCCCTCAGCAAAGGAAGCTGGAGGAGCATCTTCTCCAAGTGCTGTGAAGCCCAGTGAGCCCCCGGCCCTGCTGTGCCCAGGGCTGTACTTACATCCGAGGCAGGGCCCTTGTCGGCACCAGGGCAGGAGAAGGTGACGAACTCATGGCACCGCTTGTGCACCACAAAGCAGCAAACTGCAAAGAGAACACAGGGACAGGGTCAGGGGCATGGCACAGGATTGGCACCACGAGAGCCAAGAGTTAACAAAACAAACCACGGTTACGTTGGATTTCCGAGCAGTCCCAGGAGGTTTTTTAAGCAAACCTGTGGCAGATTTTTAAACCTTATGGAACATCCCCAACCAGACCAGGCATTTTGGTAAAACTCAGCAGAACAAAGTGTTGAGTGAACGTCAGAGGAGGGCTGGGAACACTTCTGTTCCTCTGAGCTCATTGTCACTCGCGGCACACGCTCTGAGGTCACCGCCGGGAATAAAAAGAGGGAGAATCTGGCGTTCGCGGGTATCTGAGCTGAAAAGTGCATGTGGCCAAAAATGGAAGATTGTACTGAAGGGAACAGGTGGGCAATTTTCCTCCCACAGCTCTGCTTTTCTTCAGCATCTCCCCAGCCTCCGTTTGCCAGACCAGAAGACACGCACATCTTCCTCCCCTCACACACGTCAATGACAGCATTGCCCTTCTGGGAACGGCACAGGGAAATCAATCCCGACATGCCACTGCCCAGACTTCCAGGCAGAAGTATCCAGAGCTAAACCCCCACCCCCTAAACCACCAAACCCTTTCAGCACATGCCAGTCTGAAGTTGCCAGCACTATTTCTGCAGTTTGTGCAGACAAAGCACTGTATTTCAAGGCTGATTTTTTCCCCAAATGCCAAATAAGCACCTCACCTTCAGTGACAGATCTTAAAGAATCATTTGTCACTGTTGATAACTTCAATTGATGGGCCAGATCCTCCTCCAAGGGTCTCAGCCCCTCTGACCCTGCAGCTGGAGGTGGCAGCACTGCTGGGGCTCCCCAGGTCTGGGGAACAGTGGCACCACCTCGCAGCCCATGTCACCTCTGTCACCTCCTGGGTGCCAGGTCTGGCCTGGGTCCACCCATGCTCTGCATCCACACTACGCTCCAGAGATGCTCAGCTCCAAGCATCCATCCCATGCCCCGTCCCACAGGATGAGACCTCACCTCCAAGGGGCCCAAAGGGAGCCCAGGCAGGAATGGAGCAAATGGAACAAGTTCTGATTCTGAGGGAAGCCTGGGCACCACACTCTGCTCTGCCTCAGGGCTCTCCTATCTACCACATCCTTTTCCCAAGAGCTGTAGCTACGCTGAATGAAAGCCTGTGAAAGATGAGGGGCAGGGACTGAGGTTTGGAGACAGAGCACAGGAATCAAACTGAGCTGTGCAAGAATGGAGCAGGTTCCAGTTGCAGCAATATGGGACTTCTCCTAAGGAACAAGGAAAAGGCAAGTGACATTGGCCATGATCCTCACAATCCCCTCTTTGTGCCCTGCTACATCCAGCTGTAAATTTGTTTTTCTTTTCACATTTTCCATTGTGAAAAAAAACAAACCCAGAAGGTTTTAGAGACAGAACAGCTGCCAAGAACTCTCTCCTTGCAGGACCTCTCACTTGCTTTTCTGAGTCAAACAAACAAACATTTTCTTGAAAGCGTTGCTCACCATTTCTGTCATTTGTATATGGAGACAGAAGCATCTGGGAAGCAGGAAAGAAGAAATTAGAACTCTATTAGCAGGGATTTCTCCTGAAGTGTGTGTACAAACTCAGTAAGCTCCATGACACCCCGAGCACAGGTGCTGGCGGAGGGTGGGCGCTGCTGCCAGAGGCTGGGCTGTGGAGGGAGCTTCCCAATGGAGCTGGGATCATTCCAGCTCCACAGAGGATACCAGAGTCCCACAGAGCAGAACTTATGATGGAATGGTTTGGGTTGGAAGGGACCTTAAAGGCCATCCCTGGAAGTGTCCAAGGCCAAGTTGGGCAGGGCTTGGAACAACCTGGGATAGTGGAAGGTGTCCCTGCCTGTGCCAGAGGTGGGACTAGATGAGCTTTAAGGTCCCTTCCCACTCAAATCATTCCAGGATTCTGTGATTCTAATCTATGGTAAGGATAATCCATTGGAAGATGGGCCAGCAGAACACTCCCCTACACATCCAAGGCAAACCTGAGCTCTCTGCCCATGGCAGTGGTGGGGGCTTTGCATCTACTACTTCAAAGGAAGCTCCACAAGCCTCAGAAGGATCCACTGGAACACTTCCCACATGCTTAGGTGAGTGCTCCATCTACGCAAAAGGAAAACAGGGCCAAGAGAATGAATCAGGAGCAGGATCTCATGTCAGCAATCCTGTCTCAGCTCCTAAACGTGA
This sequence comes from Corvus cornix cornix, assembly GCF_000738735.6. Lineage (NCBI taxonomy): Eukaryota > Metazoa > Chordata > Aves > Passeriformes > Corvidae > Corvus > Corvus cornix. The sequence continues at coordinate 8,418,334 of NC_046344.1, read as the reverse complement.
CCTGCCCAATGGATATGAGGAGGCTGCATAGATCTTTCCACTGCCGTGCCCTCCTGCTGTCATCACACTTCAGCAGTTTAAGCCCATGTCTTTGTCAGTTCAGAAACCCCAGCACGAGCAGCAGCTTTCCCAGGTTGCTAATTAGACAGTTAATTTGTAAATCTTATTATTTGGATAATAAAGTTATCAAATCCCACTGGTGAGCTACAAACATCCCAAGTCATTTGTACACAACAAGAATGAAAGATTAACCTTTCCCATTCCTTACTGCATAATGCAGGCGTGTTTCCTGGCCCTAAACTCTCCTTCAGAGCCAGCTCCATTACAGGGGGCTTGGGAGACATCCCTGTCCTGGGAGAAGTGAAGGATACAAACCCTATGGAAGGTAAGAGGCAGAGCCCTGAGCTCAGCAACTCTCTACAGCCTTAAGAGATTTGCTGGAATGCACATTTTTTACAGCAGCCCCAGCACAACACCTCAGGTCTGAAAAGATTTGCACTAAAACATCAGGGCAAGGTCACACACCTCTATTCCCTGGGATCCTGACACAGTCCTGGGAAGAAAGAGCTCCTGGAAGGTTGGGTTTGACAGCTAAGAAACCACACCAGCAACAGGGCATTCTCAAACCCTAGGAAACAGTCTTATTGTGGAGGATGAAAAAGAGAGAAAATGCTAGAAAATGCTAACACAGTATTGCTTAAATATATACATACACACACACACACAGAAAGGCGTTTTGGCTTAAACCACTGCTCAAAAACCCTCCAGAAAAACCATAAAGCAGTTTCCCTGCTGATTGCCTACTGATTCCAGAAGCTGCCAATCAGAAAAACCACAAAATGTGTTCCAGGCGTTTGAAGGTTGCAGAGCACGCGTCTGGCTGCAGCTGCAGCATGGGAAGGGTTATCCTGGGGAAGGGACCTGTGGGGCAGCTCAGCAGAGCATCCCCAGCTCCAGCTGCCGAAGGTTCAGGGTGTTCCCCGGGAGGCAGCAGGACAGGCTGCAGAATTCCAGCTTTAAGCACCAGCGTGGGGCCGGGAGCAGTTGGCTGCCTGCATGGTTTGGAACGATGCTGCAAATTCCTGCAGCAGCAGAAGCTGCAGCGAGTCCTCGGCAGCGGCTCTGACAGCTGCTGATCCCGGGAGCAGCATTCCCAGCCCAGCCCTGCACATGCTCCTTGCTCCTGCAGGATATTCCCTCCTCTCCTGTTTACACCATGTGAACAAGCTCAGAAGCGTTTCCCTGCCATCCCTCACCTCACACGCTCCCTCTCCCCTCACACGCTCGGGCACTTTGCCCAAAGATACGACAATGTCCAAAGATTTGCTCTCCGAATACAAAATCCTTCCTAGGCCAGAGTTTCTGCCCAGGAAAAGCCCTTTATCAAAGCTTTAAGCTCTTTACACTGGCACCAGGCTACCCTGGGAGCCAGCCCAACACAAGCAAAGGTATTCCCAGGAATATGAAATCCCAGGAAAGGCTCAGGTCAGTGTTTTATTGGCAAACACCTGAGACTGCTGAGCCCATCCTGGAGAGCCAAGGGAGAGCACAAACCTGTGGCATCCCTGGCACATGGAGGAGTGAGGCTGGCTCAGGGTGACAAATGCTCTCGTGCCCCTGCTCACTCCCAGCCTGGCACATGGGATCGGATTAGTCCCATCTCCCACACGGAACATCCTTAGCTGCAGGAAGGTATCCAGCCCTCTCCAGAGCCCAGCACCGTGACAAATGGCTTCCTGCAGGAATGAACCCTGCCTGGCAGTCCACGGAGCAGCCCTGCCTTCCACTTGAGCTCCATTTGTTGCTCTAATTTCATTGCATGAACTCCTTGTCCCAATGTTCTGAAGAAGGGAATAATCAATTTTTCCGAGTCCTTCATGAAATGAATAATTCAGGGCTGTCACCTCTTATGCCTCCTGAGTCCACCCCTTCCCAGAACACACATTCCCACTGAAGAGAAGCCTTTGTTCCCCTGTCAGGCCAGGGAGAGGTCTGGAAACACCAGGAACAGTCTTGGATACAGCATGTCAAGCAAGGGAGACAGATGGAGAGTTAACAGAGACAGAAGAAGGTTCAAGCAAGATTCATCTAAAAATCAAAGCCAGGGAGGAGTTCAACCATCCCCAGGGAGCTGACGGAGCTGAGCTTTGGCAGATGGCTCCAGTATCAGGGAAGCTCAAAGATTATTTCAAGCGTGTGTAGCTGTTCCCTTCCAACCTGTGGATATTCTCATTTGGATAACGTCTCCACTTCCCAACGAACAACAGCTTTAGGAAACAGCTTGGAATTCAGATTAGCAAAACTGAAGAAAACAGAATAACACCAAAAAAAAGACTTTTTAAAGGAGCTTTGTGCTGCTCCACCTACGCTGGGCAAACCCCTGGGGTCAGAGGTACCAGCCTGGCCCCGGTGAGGGACCAAAACACGCCCCAGACAGGGCTGCCCACGACTTTCCATTCCATGGTAAAAAATCAGACTCACGACATCAAACAGAGGCAGTGAAGCATGGTAATCATAAAATAAGGGGAAAGAAGGACTCCAGGAGGGGAAGTCCTGAATTTCTGACAGCGCTTTACAGCTTTTAATCACTTAGAGCACACAGAGAGAGAAGCTGAGCTAAAATTTGTGCTCTTTGGATTTAATCCCCAGCTTTGGTTAAAAGCTTTCTGGGGTTCTTACAGCACAACAATCTTCAGCTCCTCAGACTTCAGTGGTTTTCCCAGCGTCAGCTCCAGAGAGACACACTAAGAACAACCATGATCCACAGGGATTTTTGGACAGCACCGGGAACAGGGACGGGGATGTCGAGGGGCTACCACAGGTCCAGGCTCGTGTGCTGGGTGCTCCTTGGCTGCAGGACAAAGGGAGGGACACCAAGGGCCCTGCCCTCCCTCCCTGGGTCTGTGTCTGCTCCAGCACAGCACAGCAGCCCCAAGGAACAAGGAGAAACTTCTGTCCCCTGGAAGACACTGGAATTTTGCTGATTTGCTCCACCGGGCACACGGCCCCAGTACAGCGGCATCCCGGCATCGGGATGAGCAGGGAGGTTAAGGGAGAGGACAAAGGGAACCAGGAGAGGAGGAGAGGCCACTGACTTCAGGGGAAGGATGAAGGAGGGTGCAGGGGTAAGGAGGGTGAAAAGGCATTGCTGCCTGGTTTGGCTGTTTTACAGAAAGGAAGAGACATTTTCCTTAAGGAAAGGGGGGGAAATGGAGGCTCCTCTTCTGTGAGGTCTCCCCAGCTCGTTTCTCTAGAAGGCTCTGATTGCCTGAACAGCTACAAAGATTTCAATCCCAGGGAGTGATTCTTCCCCAGCTCAGTTAATCCTGCACCAGTGGGACACAGAAACCTCCGTCACAGCCCCAAGGGGGCCTAGCCTGGCAAACCAGTGCTGAGAGAGGTGTCATCGAGTTCCAGGAAGATAAAACTGCATTTCCTGGGGTTTCTGAAGCAAAAGCAGCAGGATGTATCTTTTTTATGTTATACAATCTTCCAGCCATCACAAAAGCAATTGGCACTGTCTCTTCTGCTCTCCGGGAGATTCTGGCAGCGGTGCCTGGAGCAGGGACCACACAAGACCCTACACAACAGGCCCAGCACTCCTCATCCCAGGCTGGCTTCTGGAGACTGATGGAGCATGGACACAAACACGTGGGGGATCAGGGCCTCCCCAAGTCCCTTGGCCAATGCCATATCCCATTTTGAAGGGAGACAAGGATGTTCCAGCTCCTCCTGGCCCCCCCAAGGCCTTTCCAGTGAGGAGCTCAGTGACAGGAATTAGATGCCTGAAGAGCAGGAATCCTGTTCTGTGCAAATCCCTGTTAGGAAAAGGGCAGACTGAAATATCCTCATTTATTTAGGCTCCTCATCTGCCCAAAAACCCAGGTCCAGGCTTTTTGCTCACATGTCCCATTGACTCTACAAGGAAAACTCTCAGTTGTCCAGGAAAACTGATCCCTCACTCTTCTGCCCGTTTGCTCTTTGGGAGGGGAAGAGGGGCGACTTCAACTCTTGAGCAAGAGCCCCAGGATGCTGCAGAAGGGCCCTGTCTCCCCAGCCTGCACCCGCTGCCCCACGCCCCCACATGGGGCTGGAGCTATTTCCAGAGACACAAAGACATTAATTTTACATTAGAGAGCCTGTCCCGGCTGCAAGAAAATCAGCTCAGAATTTAAATACTTCATCAGCATTTCTGCCATCCTGAGCTGTAACAGAGATTCACTTTCAGGCTGAATAATTCAGCCCCGTGTGGCCCTGGGCAGCACGGGGACCGAGCGGCCGCCACCGCTGTGCCAGGGGGAACCAGCTCAGGGGCCAGCAGGGCTGTGCCCTGACCCCCAGTGGGGACGCCCCCAGGCCCTCGGGAGGGGCAGGATGTGCTGGCAGAGTGGCAGCTCAAAGCACACTCAGTTGTCCCCATATCCCCCTGTAGGCTCTGACCCCAGCACAGGCCCCAGACAGTCCCAGCAGCATCCACAGCTCCCCCAGGGAATCGCTTGAGCAGCTGATTTCTCCTCATGCTGCAGTGCCAGCCCCTGAAAGGCACTTGGGGTTCAGAGCCCCCAGCACAGCCCTGGGGAGCAGCAGGCTGCGTCTCCATGCAGCGTGAGCAGTGCTCACGAGCTCCTATTTCCCTGTGAGATTTGGGGGCTTGGGAAAATGCAAAGAATACAAAGCAAATGGAGCTTTGCAGGAGGGGAAGCAGGAGCCTTGGTGCTCCCTGTGCGTCTGGAGGGTGGAGAGACCCCAGAGATGCAGGGTCAGACACCTGCCCCCGGCTCCCGCAGTTCCAACCCAGCTTCCAGGGAATGCCACCATCCAACGCCAAGCTGCAGCAGCATTCTGCTATCAGAGCTGGGTACAACTGGCACCTGCAGCCTCCTGGGTAAGACCTTGTCAACAAAACTCCTGTGAATCCAGTGCCCACAGTGCCCAACAGCAGAACCAGCCCCAGCAGCTGGGGAGGAGGGGGAGGGAGGCTGCTCTCTGCCTGTGCTTCTGAAAGGGACATCTTTAACATTCCTCTTTTTTCATTGAAAGGGGTTGAGTATTTTGAGCCCAGCCACGTGCTTTTAGAAGGACTTCATGAACAAAACACCCAAAACCGCCTGCAGTTTTCCATGAAATACCATAATGAATTGACAACATCCCCTGCATGACAATGAATGTGCTGGAGCCAGGCGGGATGAGGAGCATCAATCATCCCCGGCAGTGGAAGAGGAGTGGGTGGGGACGGGGACGATGAGAGCAGCAGCGCTTGGATCAGGGAGAGATCTTCATTCTCCCACCGCATGTGCCAGAGCCACACCTAGAGCCACGTCCAGGCTCTAGGACAGGGCTGCCTGGGCAGAGGGGCTGCTCCAGGAAGCAGCACAAGTGATGCAGCTGGCCCAGATTTTGTGGCTCTTGCTGGCACAGGAACCTGTGCCACATTCAGATGCGGCAGAGGGTGAGTCTCTCCACCCAGGACATGGCAGAAGTCCAGCTCCTGCTTTCTCTTCAAATTGCAAAAAGCTGCTTGGGAGCAGCGGGCAGAGCATCCCAACATCCAAAGACACCCTGGGGGAACAGCTCTTCCCTGCCCTGTGCCTGTCCCTGGACCATGCAGGTGCACGGCCGAGTCCCACCACAAAACAAGCTGTGGAGAGACCAACAGCAGCTCCTGGAGAACTCTCAGAGGGACTCTTTGCAGCTTGGGGGTGGTTGCAGGGCATGCAGACACCACATTGCCCCACTCACCCACTCCCCAAATCCTGCTGCCCCAGGACACAGCAGGGAAGCTCAAAGCCAGGGAAAGGAAGCGGGCACTGTTCCCCTGCAGGCACCTTTGTCCCTGCACAGACCCACGCACAGGGCAGGGAAGCTCCAGCCGAGTGCTCCCACACTCCCACCCTGACAGAAGTCCTGCAGCAACGGGAGGGGAGCGTGCTTCCCCAAGTCCTTAATTACAGCCAGGTCACACACTGCAGCAACAATAACAGGTAATTTTTCAAGTTGGAATTTGGTTCTTTCCATGTTAACAATCCTCTATAACTTGTTTCTTAAAAGCCTGGATTATGAGCCCCATGCTCCCGCGTGGAGAGAAGGTTGGCACGGTGAGAAGGACACGCTGGGCTGCAGGGGACAGCCCCAGACCTGGGGCTACCATGGTCAAGGCAAGCAGAGACACTGATGATTTGGGGATCACAGGCATTGGAGAAGGAACAGCCAGGTGCTGGCCAAGGTCAGGCAGAGGAGAAGCTTCTGAGATGCAGAACTGATGGACAGCCTTGGTGTGTACCTTAGACAGATGGGGACAGGCACTGAGGACACTCTGCAGCCCCCTCTGACCCAGTGCCTTTGCAAGGGGCTGGGGCCTGGGTCCCTGGGGACATCCCTGAGGACATCCCTGGTGGCTGCAGCCAGCTCCAGTCACAAACACCCACACACCATCTTGAGGACCAGCCCCAGCCCCCCAACGACACCCTCAGCATCTCCACCAGCGAGAGATGAAAAATAAGTGCTCTGTGATTAATCAAAGCCCCGAGGGAGCAGATTAAACAGTCTTGGCAATTAGTTCTGGATTTCTTACGAAGGCACTGGAAGACAGTGGAAAGCTGCTGCAGTCCCTGAGGATGAGCACTGAGTCCTCCTAAAACCCTGCACCAGTTACACAACTCGCCGCGCGCTGTGGCGATGTGTTAAATTACAGATGGTCTCAATTAAAAGTGCAGAGATGGAAAGGAGGCTTGGAAAAAAAAAACCTCCACACGAGAAGAAAGAGAAGATCATTAAAAACTTGGCAGCCTACTTTGACTCTGGTGACCTGGTAATTTAATATTGTAATTGAAACTCTGGGTCAGACTCTTGAGAGGAGGGAGAAATATGGAAAGGTATCCTGGCAGGATCAGTGCTGCCCAGACGAGAGGTCAGGCATTAGGAGAGGGCAGTCCCAGCACAGATAACCCACCACCAACCCAGCTTTGGCTCTTGCAGCTCCAAGCCCCAGAAGATGCCTGCTCGCCTGCTTTGAAGCCATTCCTTTTTGTCACAGCGTACTAATCCTGTTCAAGGCAGATAAAAACCCCGTCCGCAAAGTGCTAATAACGTAACTCAGTTAAAGCTGGATTTTGTAGCTTATCTCCAAGACAGAGAGGGGAACTTCACTCCCATTTTCTTCCTCACATCCCCCCCCCCTTCCCCCCTAATTTTTAATATTCTGAGCACTATCTTATTTCCAAAAGCAGAGACCAAGTGGCACTGCCCAGAGGACACTGCCCGCACCTCCAAACAGGTGAGGAGGCTCAGGACCATGAGGTTGGTGAAGAGTCTTTCAGCACCCAAAGGGTTCCAATTCCAGCTCTGCCTGCAGCTGGTGCCCACCCAGTTCTCCCAGCACTGGTGCCACAAACGCCCCAGCGGTGGCCAGAGCCAGAGTGAACAACCAGAGGTGGCTCCAGCCTGGGGACAGGGACACCCCGCTAAGGTGAGGGGATTAGGGAGCCCTTCCAAAGGGTTCTTTCCCTTCCAGAGCCCTCACCTTCCCTCCAGAAGCTTGTGACCAGTGAGCCAAGAGCTGGAGTTCAACACCAGCCCCACAAATGTCAACAATTTAAACTCTTTGAACAAAACACCATCAAGAGCAGACCATGAACGCAGAGTGACTGTGCAGCAAGGGCTGGGAGCCATTTATACACTGCTAGAGAGCACAGGCTGTAATCCTGCTCCCCTCTGCATTTCTAAAAAAAACCAGAACACTGCATGGTCCCTTTGCTTTCCAGGAAGTGCAGAAAACAAAAATAATCATGAATACAACAGAAACATTTTTTTTGTGTCCGATATGAAGAGTAATGACTTCCCTGCTGCTGCCTCAGGCTTATTTTGAGCTGGCAGCATCTTAGGAGGGTTTGTTCTCCATACACCAAGCGATGTTTGAAGGGTTTCTTGAACACCCAGGAACGTGAACAGCTCCATTTAACTACAAGTGAAAGCATCAATTAGCCAGGGCCCTGGTAAGGTGAGGCTGCCTACAGAGGATTTATTCAAAGTTCCAGTTGTGTTGTTGTGCACAGCCCTGGGTTTCCAATACCAACCACTGACCGTGTCCCCTCTGCGGCCACACCACCAGCACAGCACTTTTCTGGTGACCAGGAACAGGAACCCATGGCATGAACTTGAACCAGATAGTTTGAAAGATCCCTCCCAATCCATAAAGTGCCCTGGCAGCACTTTAAGCCCAGGCACAAACAGCTCCTGTCATAACACACCTCCTGTCCACATCACTGAGCAAATGGAGCGGTCAGACAATCTCAAGACACTTTTCTGTCCACCTCTGGCCTCTCTCCTGTTGCACACTAGGTTCTCTCCCAGCTGAGCAGTCACCAGGACACTGCTGGGCACCAGTGGCCACTGGAGGGCTGGAGCCCAGCACAGTGTGTCCTTCAGCACCTTCACTTCCACCTGGTCAACACACAGGAACCCCCCAACCAACAGAGTGCCCAGAGCAGGTGTGGCTGCCCCACGATCCCTGGAAGTGCCCAAGGCCAGGCTGGACAGGGCTTGGAGCAACCTGGGATAGTGGAAATGTCCCTGCCCATGGCAGGGGTGGCACCGGATGAGCTTTGAAGTCCCTTCCAACCCAAACCATTCTGGGATTCTGTGAACTTATCCAGACAAACATTATCCAGCATATTTCCTGCTCCTGCATGGTGGGAAGCCAGAAAACATCCAGGGAAGCTGGCTGCTGAAGCTGCTCCCCTGCCTCCAGCACAGGAGAGCGGCCAACTGGACTTGTCTTGTTATCTCAACCCCTTCCTCCCACTGCACAACACAGGCTCAGCACCACCCTGACACAGGACAGGGGTTCCCTTGGCTTTGCATTGTCCCAAGCCTCCCCATGAGAGCAGCGTGTCCCCAGACCTCTGCAGCTGAGGGGGTTCAGAGGGGCCGCAGGGGCTGGAGCCTGCACCCCCCAGCACTCCCCAGCACCCCCCAACACAGCCCAGCACAGCAGCCCCCAGCACCGCCCAGCACAGCCCAGCATCCCCCCAGCACCCCCCCAACACAGCCCAGCACCCCCAGCACAGCCCAGCACCCCCAACACAGCCCAGCACCCCCAACACAGCCCAGCAGCCCCCAGCACCCCCAGCACAGCCCAGCATCCCCCCCCAGCACCCCCCCACCACAGCCCAGCACCGCCCCAGCACCCTCCAGCACCCTCCAGCCCAGCACCCCCCAACACAGCCCAGCACCCCCCAGCACAGCCCAGCACCCCCAGCTCCGCTCGCCCAGCCCCGGCAGCGTTATCACAGCAGCTCCATCTGCTCGGGCAGTGCTGACTCACAATCCCCACGCTCCACCCCGGCCCCCCACGCTCTGCACCCTCCCACAGCACCCAGCCTGGGGGGCTGAGCACCCAGCAGCCACCCCGGGAGCCACAGACTCAGCCATGGGCATTAAGGCTGTTTTAAAATAGATGAAGAATAAAATCAAGCATTATTTGGCCCTCGCTGTCTCTGCTTTGAAGAGCTCCCTGCTACCACTGTGGGAGGATCAAACACCCCAGGCTGCCGCAGGCAGGGGAGGGATGTTTCCGTCACCAGTTCTCACCAAAGGACCCCCCTAAAAAGCCACCAGCAGCTCTCACGCCCCAGCACAGAGTCTCCGAACAAACACCCCTCAGTCAGCACCAGGAGCCAGGCGGCGCCCAGGGAAGCAGCAGCAGCCCAGGGCAAAGGGAGGGAAGGCTGGAGAGCCCCCTCCCACCACCGGGGCATGCCAGGGTGGGCAGTGGGTCAGATTATCAACAAGCACAACAGCAGAGCCATGGCCAGGGACTCCTGTGGCAGACGAGGCCCTGTCACACACCCACAGGATGTTTGTCTGGAGCCGGGATTTGTCCCGAGCACACACCAGGTGTGTGGCTGAGCACAGGACAGAGCTTGGCTGCCCCAGCCTGAGCAGACACGCCTGATCCCATGGAGGGCAGAGGCACAGACCCTGCTGAGGAATTGTTCAGGGGGCGCCTCTTAGGAACAAATTGTTCCTATTCTCCAAATCCTGTTCAAACCAGCAGCAGCCAGGTCGGTCACAGATCTGTCCTGGTGATGCACCTGGCAGGATCCAGCTGCTGAGCAGCATCCCCTGTGCATCCCTGCACCCCGGGGTCCCTCTGCCAGCACCGTCCCAGAGCCATCACCCGCAAGGGCACAGTGTGGAGCAGAGGTGGCACCAGGCAGTGCTTGCAGGAGCAGGGTGAGCTCCAGCTCCCTAAAGCAGCCAAAAGCTCCAGCTTTACGTAACAAACTGGATGCTAAGAGGGAAGGACATGCTGGGGTAGGAGATGCTGTGGCTGAGGCTCCCAGGGAAGGGCTCTGCTGAAGGCTCCCGAGCTGCAGCCCTACACAGGACATGCCAGGGGACAGGTCAGCAGCCCTGGCACAGTTTTCAGGGACAATGTGCTATTTTGTAAACACATTGCTATGCCAGGTGCTCTCTTAACCCCATCACCCAGGGCTGACCCTCCAGCACTTGTGCCAAAGTGTCAGGGAAAAGGAATGAGGGGAGGGACCCTGGGGATTACCAGGCACCTTCAAGACCCCCTTCCCAGCCAGCCTCCAACCAGCTCTTCATCCCTCAGGTGAAATCCTCCCAGAAGCACCACACTGGAAAATATTTCACACACTCGCCTAATTTCCCCATAAAAATGGGAAATGAGACCATCCCAACCCTTGCTGAAGTCACAGCCTCTCCCCACTGCTCCTTCCTCTCCCTCCTCCTGCAGTGCTCCAGTCCTAGTTTGTGTTGTGAAGAAACTCCCACGGGATTTGTCCTGGGACAGCCGATCCCTCGGAAAGCCTCGGAGCGCTGCCTCCCACCAGAAGACAAGACGAGAGCTGGTGAGGAGAGCAGGCAAAAACACATCACAGAAAAATCTCAATGATTTGGAAAACTTCCAATCAAGGAAAAAAACATTTATCAAGCAAAGGCCTTTTCACATGAGAACAAACAGCAGCGCTGGGGATCAAGGGCAGCCTGGGCAGAGCCAAAGTCCAAGGAAAAGATGGATGGATGCCTGCAGGGATCCTGGCGACAGCGAGGCTGAGCTCAGGGCAGCAGGGGCTCTCAGGGGGACACAGCAGCACCAGGCAGCCTCCCAGACAAGTCTCACCCCACAGACACTGCTGTGCCCACTTCAGGCATAAATCAGGAACGGACAGAGCTGGGCACAGAGCTGCAACCCCCTCCAGTTTTGTTCCAGCAACAACCCTGCCCCTCCCTGCTGTCAGACCTCTCCAAATTACAGCCCCTGCACAGGGGCTGTGGGGAGCAGGGGCTGGGTGATGGAGCACTCCAGTCATGACTAGAGCACCCATAACCTGCCTTCCACTTTATTTCAACCCTGCTCAGCCCTGAACTTTTGGGAGGGAGGGAGCTGCCAAGATAAGAAACGCTGCCACTTCCTCTGCAGGAAACAACAGCTCTGTGAAGAGAGGGCTGTAGCAGGGCAGCTCCAGCAGCGGCACATGGTGATGGGGCAGAAAGCCTTGGGCCACCCAGAGGATGCTCATTCCCAGCTCCTGGTGAGGGTTTAGCTTTCCTTGGCTTGGTTTATGCTCATCCTGCCGGTGAGGCAGATCCTGGCCAAGCCAGGGCAGCAGGGCCTGGCACACGGCTTACCCTCACTGCCAGCCCAGCCTGGCTGGACCTCGTGAGGCTTTGGGATCACCTGGCACCTTGCTGGGGCACGGAGAAGGGAGGGAAGGAGGGGAGGATTGCTTGCTGCTCTCCTGGGCCCCAGCCAGGAGAGGAATGCTCACTTCCCGGGAGAGGTTTGCCAGCAGCACCATGAACAGCAGAGCCCCTCGGCACTGGCCCTCGCAAGACGAGCGCTCCCACGCTGCAGCCCCCACAGCCGCAGCAAGGGCAGCGCCTTACACGGGGTCTGCTTGGCTTCCCCCCGGACAACAGGCCATTATCTCCTGACAGGCTGGAGCGCCGGGTGTTATTGCACAGCAACATCTCTGCCTTGAAGACATTCAAAGGGCTGCAGCTGGCAAGATGCTAGTGTACTTGGCACCGTGTTTGATGCTCCACGGATAAGATATTAAAATAACATTTCCAACATGCAGATTTACTGTGTCTGCTCCCTCCCCGCTCCAGCCAGAGCTGTTTAGAACAGGGTTTTATTGATGCTGCCAGACAGGCAGGAGGAGTCACCTTGCTACGGGAGGAGTGGGCAGCTCTGTCCCAGGGATCTGTCTGTCCCTGCCCCCAGCTTCCCCCAGGGAAGCTCTGGGATGCAGCAGCACGTGGGACGAGCTCAGGAACCTGCTCAAGGTGATGGCCATGGAGAGCTGGGACAGAGGAGCACCAGCCCTTGGCCAAGGTCAGTGGAGAAGGTGAAATCAGACACTACCTACAGGATCACATTAAGGGAAGTGTTTTAAAACACACTGCTGGGGAGCAGGAAGTCAAACCTGCTTCATGTTTTACCTTATTTTAAAATAAATTGTTTAGGTGAATTTTATTTTAACAAAGTGGCTGAAGCACTTGTCTTCTGCTGTCCTAAAAAACTCCATCAACCCAGGGACTGAGTTTGCTGTTCGTGGGGAACAGTCCTGTGCAATTACACACCACTGGGTTCAATGAGAACATTATCTGGGCTGGCAGCTCGAGGAGGAGGAGGAGGAGGAGAGGAGGAAAGAGAGTTTTATTTACATGGAGGTCTGCAAAGAGCTTTCCTGGCTCACTTTGCCCGTCCACGTCCCTGCTGGCCAATACGACTTTATTAATGTTTACGATATGCCCTACTTTTTAATGCGGCTCTGTCCCGCTGAAAGAATCCATTTGCATTTTTAATGAAATTTGGATAAGCAATTTAGCTGGATCCCCAGCTCGCCAGGCTCCAGAAGCACCACCCAAAGCCCAGAGAACACAGCCTCCGGAGCTCCTGCCAGCCCTGGTGTCACCCGGAGTAGCCCCGGAGCCAAGAGGGGACATTTCATCCCAATTCTGTGCTGGCACAGCTGGCACAGCACCCACCCCGCCCCAGCCATCGTGCCCAGAGGCAGCTTTACATCCAGTCTATTTTAATAGAGGAATAAAGGGGAAAGCTCCATACATAAGAGACTAAGTGGGACAATAAAAATCTGTGAGCTCACCCAAAATGTCTCCCAGCTGTTCTGCAGCACTTCAGAGGAACAAAATAGGGCAGATTTCAGAAATACTGAGTTGTGCTTGTGTGTCCCCAGCCAGGATCTGCAGTTCACACCGGCCTCTTCCCGGGTGCCCTTTGCTAAGCAGGTGAGAAGAGAGGAACCTCTCTGCCGAGCCCTGAGGAGCTGTCAGCAGAGCCAGGACAAGAAGGAACAGAAGCTCCTGGTAACTCCTTGAAATTTGCAGCTCCGGCTCCCACAGTGAGCAGCAGCCCCCAGCTGCGTGCCCACCCTCGGCCACACCGGCTCCTCCACGCCAAGTTTTTCTATGCCACCAGTGTGATTTCTGGAATAAAAACCTGATCTTCAGCAGAAGAGACACTCACCCTTTTCCTGTGGCATGCTACAGGGCCAGGCCACCTCGCTAGGGCTGGAAAATCAGCTGCAGCAACTGGATCAAAAATTCCACCCCAATTCCCAGCAATTTCCCCACCTGGAGTTTCCCTTTCCCTTTGGAAGGGATCACGGTGCAGCATCGCCACAGCATCACCCCACTGAGGCACCTCACCCACCCTCCAGTGCCTCACAGCACCTGCAGAGCCCGGGGAATGCTGCAGAGATGGCCCCAACACTGCTCTGCACAGCAGCCTCGTGCACATCCCTGCAGGAAGAACAACGTTCCTGGGAGATTAAAGGCTGCCTGGAATTGCTGGGGTTGAACAAGGAGGCATGAACCCACCACCCCACCACCGCTGTGGGGATGCTCCCCCTCCATGCTGCCTCCAAAGCTCCCACAAAGCCGCTCAAAAGTTCTTGTCAACACAAACTTGCGTCTGTTTGAAGAGTCTGGGGTGAGAAAACCCCTAAAAGAGGTGCCTGTTCAACCAGATCTCATTGTAACCCCCTTCACGGTGCCCGTCCCTCGCACCCGAGCCCCGCTGACCGTCCCGGGGTCCCCCCAGCGCCGCTCCCGGCCCCCAGCTGCTGCCTCCTGCCCTTCCCTGTCAGCCACATCCCAGACCCAGCCTCAGCCCAGATTGGCAGCTGCTCGGGGGCGGTTTTCCATTTCTGAGCGCACGGCACCCGCTCCTCAGCACATGATCGAGTAATAAATATTTGGAAAGATCTGTTATTTTTACATAAACAGTCACAACACATTGCCGAGGCTGGGGAAAGAGCCGGCTCCTCGCTGCCGAGCGCTGCTCCGACCCCGCCAGCCCCGGGTCCCTGCTGTCCCCTCCCGCCTGCCCAGCACCTGGAGAGGGAGCTCCGAGGGATGCGGGGCCCGGGGCTCGCTCCTCCCGAGCTGCAGAGGCTCCTGGTGCCTCACTCTGGATCTCCTCAGCCCCTCTGAAGCCCCACCAAAGTCTCGCTGGAGCGCAGCACATGAGCACAGTTCCATCACCTCTCCCAGCTCCCTTTCCATAAAGTCACGGAACGGCTGAGGCTGGGAGGGATTTCTGGAAGTCATCTTGTCCAAGCCCTCTGCTCAAGCAGGGCCACCTGCCCAGGACCATGCCCAGATGGCTTTTGAATATCTCCAAGAAGGGAGACTCCACAACCTGTGTGGGCAGCCTGTCCCAGCCTTCCCCTTGCCATGGGACTGCTGTAACACAGAAAACCTTGGGCTCATCTTCCCTTCCCCCTGCATCTCCTGGCTGCTCCCATCTCCAACACCATCAGCCTGGCAAATGGCCAAAGACTCCTGAGCCCCCACGCAGCTCTGAGCTGGAATATATTCGGTCCCACTGTAAATCACTGCCGCACCACAGGCAGCTTATACTGAGAATTATGGAGACAGGAGCTAAAGGAGAGGAAGCAGGTTCAGCCCAGGACTCAAACTCACTCGCCAGCCACCCTGAGGGAAGCTCTTCTCTGCCCTTCAGACTCTGGAACATCAAACACCCACCAAACGCAAACCAATTTTTGGGTGCCTCCCCAAAAATTCATGTTTTGCACTCTGCCAGGATGCTAATTCACAGCAAACTGGTTCTCAAATAAACTACATTTACAAGGCTGAATCTCCTCCTGGACTGCATGTTTTCCTGCCTTACATCATCCTTCCTCCTTCAGCAGCTCCAGGACCTTCCTCCCCTCCCACCCTCACCAGGCACCACTGCTGGGCCATGGCCCAATGTGACACCCGCCTGCGTCAGCTCTCTTCCAACCTGGGGGCCATTAATAACAATTACCTTGTAATTCTCTTTCATTATCATATTATTTTGGATGGCAAAGGCTGACCCCAGCATATTCAGCTCATTAATGGAATTACAGCTCCTTCCGCAGCCCTGAGAGGGGAGCAGGAGCTGCAGCCTGGGATGCTGGAGCTGCCCTGTCCCCTCTCCCTGAGCTGCTGGAGTTGCCCTGTCCCCTCTCCGTGAACTGCAGGGACAAGGACACAGCTCCAGGGCTTTGCCTTTGCCCAGGGAGCAGCTATTGCCACCCTCACCAGCTCTTTCTGGGCTCTCACACCAACCTGCAAACCCCTCCTGTGCCATGATCCCTCATGAGAGCATCCCTGCGGATCCTGCAGCACACAGCCTACAGCTGTGGAGAGCTACAGGCTCACCCGACACCCAGAAATGCTCAGAGTGATGAGGGGATGACTAAAGCAGGGCTTGGATGCTGCCCCAGCCATTTTCTCTCCATGGTGAGTGTTTGCAGACCCACAGCCCCTCCTCCCTGCCAGCCCTGGCTCCTGACTGCTGTCCCAGTTCCTGTCCCGGGATACAAGGGAAACATTAACATCTCATTTCAGAGCAGCTCTTTGCTATGAAGTTCAACTCAACACGAATGCTTTTTGCTGCTCCTTTCAGCATTGCAGTTTCCCAAAGGAGCAGGAGTGAGTGGTGGAGCCCTGGGGAGCGCAGGGGGCTCGGGAAGGGCTGTGGAGCTGTGGCCTCAACACACACCCCTGGTTCTCATCCCCACCTAAACAAGCCACTACCAAAACCAAGAAAGGGTTTTCAGAAGCAAGAGAGGGTGAGCAAGCTCCCAGGAGCAGACACAACTTCTCATGGTGTTGTTTTGATTCTGCAGTGCCCGTTCAAGAGGGCCAACTTCACCGAGATAAATTTCAGCTGGGCTAATGGGACTGCAGAACAATTCCTCTGGAGCTGCTTGCTCCAAGTCCAGGATTTGGCCTACATAAGATCCCATCACTCCTCCAGCAGGCTGCTGACATCCCTCCAGTGAGGAAGGAACATTCTGGATTGTATTTCATAGAAAAACCAAATGTAAAGAAATACCAAGAGCATTGAGCATCTCCTCCATCCTGCAAATTACAGGCTGGTTAAGGCCTCCCCTTCTGTACCTGCCTCTGGTGCACCTGACAAAGACAGCAGCCTCTGCACTGGCAATTTTATAGAAAAATATCCCAAATATAAATTGATGCAATATTAGAAGGCAAAATACTCTCTATGGCAACCTGAAAGGTCTTAATTATCCCTGCAGGTGGCAGAATGAGCAGCCCCACACACACCAAGCTGGTAAAGTGGGCTTTTGAGTGGGTATTGAGGGGAAAATCTCATTCAACCCCTTGAGAGTTCAGGCAGTTCCTTTATTAGGGAAAGATTCTTGAACCCTCTGCACCACCCCAAAAACTATTGTATTTGTGATTTCAAATCCATCTGAGTGTCTTAACGAGCAGGGAGAAGGAATCAAATGAGGTTTCCAACTCCAGAACGCCCGTTCCCGTAGCAACAGCAGCCCCGCGCTGGTGCGTTGGGATGGGAATGCCGTGGGATGGCAATGCTGTGCAGAGCCTGCCATAACCCGGCACCAGGGACACGGGAAACCCCAGATGGCACCAGCACAGCCAGCCTGGGGCTGGGGCACGTGGGGTGGCAGTAGAAAATCATCGAATCCCAGAATGGTTTGGGTTGGAAGGGACCTCAAAGCCCATTCAGTTCCAACCCCCTGCCATGGGCAGGGACACCTTCCACTATCCCAGGCTGCTCCAAGCCCTGTCCTGTCTGGCCTGGGACACTGTCAGGGATCCAGGGGCAGCCCCAGATTCCCTGGGCACCCTGTGCCATGGCCTCCCCACCCTCACAGGGAAGGATTTCTTCCCAATATCTAACCTAAGTCTCCCCTCTCAGTCTGAAACTGTTCCTTCTTGTTCCATCATCATCTGTCCACGTACAAGTCTACAACATAAAGCACATCCCGGTCCTGCAGGAATTCCAATGCACAAACCAGCTGGTTTTTAAAGATGTGCTCTGATGGCTCAGAACAGAAGGGCCAGTGGCATCTGCGGGGAGGAGAAGGTGTTTAACCACCACTGGAACAGTAATTGACTCCAGGGAAAAAGCATCCAGGTGGGCACACACGAATTGGGAGTTACTGTTGTACGAATATTTCCTTTGGAAATTATCAATTCTCCAGTGAATTCCTGACCAGCTGGTAAGACAGTGCTTAGACATCATTATTTCTACAAATACAACAACCAGGAAAAAAACCCAAAAAAACCCAACAATCAATCTTCAGCAGAATCAGCCTGAAGTCAACTTCCAGGAGAAATTTGCTGATTAACCTTGGAGCAGAAAAAGCTCCTTTTCAATTATTCCCTGTGAGGGTGGGGAGGCCGTGGTACAGGATGCCCACAGAAGCTGTGGCTGCCCCTGGATCCCTGGAAGTGTCCAAGGCCAGGTTGGACAGGGCTTGGAGCAATCTGGGACATTGGAAGGTGTCCCTGCCCATGGCAGGGGTTTGAACTGGATGGGCTTTAAGGTCCCTTCCAACCCAAACCATTCCATGACTTGGCAGCTTTCCTCCCCCAGCACTCCTGCTCCTTGCAAACGCTTTCCACACAATCACGGATAGAGCACGTTGAGAAAGATCCAAAGTTTGTGTCATTGTGCACATCTGACTGCAAAGAGACAGGAACACAGTTCTGCTGAGCTCTGCAAAGGCACCTGGGGAGAACACCACCTCAGCATCCACCTTCAGCTGCCAACAGGGCCACTGAAACCTGGTTGCGGGGACCAGTGTTAGCAGGTCCCAGACTCCAGGCTCCTACAGAAGCAGGGAAGTGCCAGCCAGCCCACCACACCGGGCAGGGGAGAAGCAGCAGAATTTCAGAGCTCCAAGCAGGTTAGTGATGCTGGTTTGGAAGGCACTGACCCACCCCTGCAGGCAGCAGCATCACAGTAACCTTGGCCCAGCCTCCAGAGAACAGTTCCTTTGGCAGGAGCACGACATGCTGAGGGACAGCCCCGACTCCATCGTGCCCAGGGAAAGCCCTGGCTCATCCTGTCCATCTCTGGCATCTGACAAGCCTCAGCACTAGCAGAGCCTGCCTGGGATCACACACTGGCACACAGCTTCATTACAGGAAATCCCTGAACCACCATCTCCACGAAATCTGGGCGCCCACCTCAAAGCCTGGCCTCGGGGCTGTTGCTTTATACAATCCCAGACCATGTTGAGCAGATCAGGGGAGCTCCTCCTGCACTCCTCCACACTTTCCATCAGAAAAAACCTCCCACAAATTTTATTATCAGCTTCTAGTAACAAGTCTGGAGCAAGGAATTCTTTAGGCAAAGGCTGGGGATTGAGCCCTGCTCCCACACCTTCCCGTGGCTCCGCAGCGCCCATGGGAACCGTCCCAAGCGCTCTCGCCCCCGCTCAGGTTTCACCACAGCCCTTGCATCCTCCACCATATCAAGAGGCAGATGGATCATTCTCACGTCAAGGGAAAGACGGACCGAGTCAAAACAGAGAAGGATTCCTTTTAAAGGGCCCCACTGTGGGGAGGGTGCTGGTGCAGCTGCCGGGGATGACGGAACCAGGCAGCGTCCCCAGGGACACAGCTCAAGACAGCTCCTCGCTCACTCGAGTACAAAAGTGGGAGAGCAATTAGGAGGAACAGCAACGAGCTGCTCCCCCTTCCAGCCTTCCCACTCACACACTCCCTCCGTGGTGCCGCAGTGCTGGGGACAGCCCCCCACAAATCCCAGCACAGCCAGACCCTCCAGCCAACCCCCCACTTGGGAGGGCCTGGTCCTTTGGACATCATGAGATGACAGCCAAAGGCTTCCTGAGGGTGCAGAAGGCGCTTGGCACTGTGTATGTGACCACCAGTATAGGCACTGCTCCTGCCCCAAAATCTCCTTGGAGCAAGGACGAGCAGGACCCTGCACAGGACTCACTGTCACACCACGGAATTGGTGCTCAGGCCCCACCAGACACGAAACAAGACAAGTTCAGGCTGGGTAGTGAGAACCTCCCGGTGTCAGAAATAGCTTTAGGGAAGTGATACCACAGACAACGCTCCGGGGCACACATGGGGACTTCTCGGGGCACAGCGCCTGGCACTGCCCTGCTGCTGCACCTTCCTGCTCTCCCATGAGCCCGGCAGCACCACAGACCCAGCACCAGCAGTGCCAGGGCTCAAAGGGTGGCTCAGAGCCCACAGCCCTCACTGAGCAGCAGTGCTGCAGGAAAACCAGAAGAAAGCTGAAGGTGTTATTGCTGCATCTCCTGCACCTCCCACCCAGCACCCTTGTTGGTGCTCTGAGTGCAGCCTGACCACAGATTTCCTTTGGCTTCCCCCCAAACCAAGCCCCCAGCACAGCCTGCCCCACGCCCAGGCACGGTCACCTTCCCTCCTTTGGATTCCTGTTCCTCTGCCTTGACATGAAGTCATGTGTTGAAGATATCAGAAAGCTGGAAGTGAGTCAGCACAGTAAAGACAGCCTAAGAATGAAACTAATTAAAACTGCTCATTCAAGCCAGCATGTTCCAACAAACCCAGGACCCCAAACAGAGCCAGTTGCATCAGTGGGATGCAGGACACAATCCCAGTGCTTTGGCTCCCATCTCCTGCAGCAGACTGAGGAAAGGGTCCCTTCATCACACAGAAGCCAAGGGCTGTGCTCCTCACCAGACACAGGTGGGCTTTGAGGAGCTTTTCTTCAGCAGTCACGCTGCAGCTGGGGAACACCTGAAGCCATCATTAACCCACCAAGGGGTGGTTGGACAAATTGGTGACTTGGAGGCAGCAAGTGAAACCAGCGACAGAAACGAGCTGGGACTCACCCCCAGGCCCTGCAGGAGGAGCAGGTCAGGCAAACACTTCCCTGCCCTTACCCTGTATGTATCCTCCCCTTCTCTTTTCCAGGGGTAAGAGTGGGATTTCCTGACTGAGACTAAAAGATCCCAAGGTTGAAGAGGGATCTGAGCCCTCAACATTCCACAGCTCCAAAAGCAATGCTTTAACCAGATCTGAGCAACTCCCAGGGACTGGGCAGGACCTAAACACTTCCCCGGCACTGGCTGCTGTCGCTGGTGTTATGGAAATGCTGTGCCAACACATTCTGGGACATCCATTTGCAGGGTGATACCCACAGGGCCTGGAAAGCTGGCAGAGGAGAGGTGTTGGTGTAAGGGTTTGTGGGCATCCCATGGGCACAGCTGCAATAGACTGCCTTGTTCCCCCTCCATCAGACAAATACAACAGGGAGACCCCTCACCATGAACACAGAATCCCTGGGGTTGGAAATGCCCTCTGAGCCCACCTCAGACCCCAAACCCACCTGCTCTGGAGCTCAGGAGCATGGCAGAGCAAAAGCATTTTAACCACTGGCTTACATGACTAAAAAGCAGTTAGTTAAACCCTCTCTGCTGCTGAGAGTATGTCCTTTATGCAGCCGAGATGGAAAATGAGCATGAAACCAAATCCAGTCCGTGCAGTGGGCAGGGAGGGCAGCAGAGCCCAGCCATGAGCAGCAGCTGGGGCTGGTCCTGGTCCTGGGTGAGCAGCGATGCCCCCTGAACCCAGTGACAGACCCACCATAGTGGGAGAGAAGACAGACTGACAACAATTCTGTAGCAGTTTCTGGAATTAAAGCACAGAGATGCCAAGTGCTTTATCCCTTGTCACCCTCCCAGCCAAGTAAGACAAAGCAGATCCGAGCCCCTCTCATGGATTTATTATTTAATATCAGTGTGCTACCAGAGCTGCCTCATGCTAACCAACTCTGACAGGAGATAAGTAACCATCCAGCCACGAGCACTGCAAGAATCACACCAGACAATTAAACAGCCCTTCCAGAAATAGCCTACCTGACCTGCTACCACTCCTGACTATCAATCCAGCTCTCCCTACAGAGAAGCTGCTACAGCTGAGTCAAACCCCAAAATACTCCCCCAAAATAGAGCCAAACCAGTGCCGTGTCTGTAAGCGATCCTCCCCTTCCTCAATTTAGATTGCTCAGGAGCCTTCACAGAGAGAAAAATCACTACGTGTCAGGCAGAGCAGAGGCAGATATTGATGGCAAACACGGCAGCAGTGGGGGAAGGCTGCAAGCTCAGTGCAGCCAGCTGGGGTGGCACAGTGACAGGGAGCTGACGGGGAAGGGGCATCGGGACACCACACTGGGGAGCTCAACTTGCTCACAGGGAGATCTGGTAAGAAATTCGGAGTCTGAAGCCTTCAGAGGTCACTGTCCGGTGTTTTCCATGATCTCCAGTGCACGGGAATGCTGTGCAGCACAAACAGGCTGCCTGTGCAGGCAAGTGAGGCTCTGCCTGAAGCCCATGGGGTTTCCAGAACCCCCCCTCTGCCTCCCCCACACCCCTCCCCCGGGCTTTGCTGATTCCCAGCCCCTTTACAGAGCCTTGTTTCCCACCAAGGAGCTGCACCCTCAGCTGCTGAGGACAAGGAGGGTTCTATGCCTGGGCTCTCCCATCTCGGGTTTTGTAACCCCACACTGCCTCGTTTCACCCCAAAGCCTGCACACAGCCACACCTGCCTTCCACCTGCTTTGGGAATGGGAGAAGGCTGTGCCCGAGGAATCACGGTGCTCCTGGTTCTACAATCACAGAAGGGTTTGGGTTGGAAAGGACCTGTAAGACCATTCCATGCCATGGGCAGGGACACCCTCCACTGTCCCAGGCTGCCCAGAGCTCCATCCAGCCTGGCCTTGGACACTTCCAGGAAGGACCTTGCAGTGCCATGTGAAGGCATCACAGGCTCATACCCAGCTGGCACAGCCTGTTGCGAGCAGCATTCCTGGGAGAAGGCAGGGCAGTAAGCTAAACCACGCAGGGAAAGTTTCTGTCTGGGTATGGTGACACCAGGGAGGCTGGATGTCACCTCCCCCAGACAGGCAGCTGAGTTAACCCATGCCCTGACAGAGCAGGCTTCCCCATCAGCCACATAGATGCAAATAAACTTTAAAAAGATGACCCTTCCTCACACATTACACAAAGACCTGAAATGCACCCTTTGATTCTTCATTGAAGCCTTTTTAAAAAGGCTGTATAATTTTAATTCCTCTGCCAGTGGAAGTCACTCACAGGAAGTTACTGCATGGTTTCCGTGTTACTTCAGCACAGCCCTGCTTACCAAACCTGGGCCCTGCACAGAAAGCTCCACAATGCACCCCAGGAAGGCACTGAGGACACTAGAACTGTCCTGCCAGGATGTGCCTCCTCCTGTCCAGCTCCCCAGGGTTTGGGGGACACCAGAGCTGGTTCCCAAAGGACAGACAGCACGGCAGCAGCACGGGAGCCAGAGGCTCTGCAGGAGACGAGCAGCATCCTCATCAGGCAGTTCCACAGGGATCAGGGTAATTATCCTGTCCATCCTTCCCCTCCAAGAACAGCTCTGAGGCAGTGGTGGGCTGTTATCTCAGAGCACAGCTGAGCTCTGCTCCTCGGGAGGGGACACGTCAGGGGACCCCCCAGCATCACCAAGGAGCTCCAGTTGGGCCACGCAGAGGCCAAAGGTTCCTGCCAGCACTCACCATCACTGAGTGCAACCATGCGGATTTTCGTGTCTAACTCCATCAGATCCACCATCGGATCCAACTGTCCCTACAGACTGCCCTGGTCACTCCTGCTGCAGCTCCTTCCCCACACTGCCATGGAGGGAAGGGGCTGCTCGCTGCACACCCCAACAGCTTCAAGAGCAGAGGAAAAGGAGGTTTTTATGCAAGACATTACAAACTGCCACTTTTCTGAGCTATTGCAGCATAGGTTTGTTCAGTCTCTCTGGGTACCAGCGTCGCTCCTAGATTAGCAGCACCAGCACCAGTGCTCCCAGCTGGCAGTGCCGGGGGAGCAGCACAGCTCCCACTCCCAGCACGGGAGACGCTGAGCCACAAGGTGATGCTGAGCCACAAGCCCTTGCAATTAAGCCACTCGTTTCAGTGTAATGGCTTGGCAAGGCCTGGACAGCAAATAAAACCTGAGCAGGACAAGACCTGAATGTGCAATAGCCCGATCAAAGGAACAGCTGTCCTGACAGGCAGCCACCTCCCACGGCCACTGCAGAGCAATTAGAGGAGCCCAACAGTCCCCACAGCGGAGGAAGATGAGATACGAGCTCTTTATTAGACATCCATCGGCCCAGCTCGTTACAGGAAAAGGACATCAAAACCAAAGGCCAATAAAGTGGGACTGGAACGTGAGCAGCAGCATCCACACACAGACACCTCTGGTACTCAAACACCACGGGATTCCACAGCTCCTGCCTTCCCAGCACCTCCCTGTCAGCACTTCCACACGCCAGGGTCACACACCTGCCCCAGAAATTCTATGTCTAAAACAAAGTGCTTGACCCCAGTTCAGTTTAGCCTTGTGATAAATGGATGGGTGGTAACAGCCCCCCAAAATCTGTGGGATATTCCACCAGCAGGAGCTGATGGTCCTGAGCATGCCCATCCCAACACAGGTGGGGCCAAGCCACCGGCACCTCCGGTCTGGCTCCAGCCCACCAGCATTTCTGTTTCCTAAATTGTCATTCCTAAAGCCAAAAGCTTTAGCACCCCGTGCAAGTCAGCAGGGAGCTGACAGCTATTATTTTAGGAGTCTCCATATGGACCCATTGCAGCATCTTGCTGCTCTAATTTAGGGCATAGGCTGACAGGGAGGGGATGCTGCTTCCACCCCCGGGGGATGTTGGACTTGGAGCACCTTCCAGTCCCTAAAGGGATTCCAAGAGAGCTGGGGCTGCCCCATTCCTGGAAGTGTCCCAGGCCAGGTTGGGCAGGGCTTGGAGCAACCTGGGACAGTGGAAGGCGTCCCTGCCCATGGCAGGCACTGGATGGGCTTTAAAGTCCCTTCCAATCCAGCCAGCACCACCATCCAACTGGTGCCACAGAGTTTCCTGGGTGCCCCAGCACAGGGCAAGGAGGGAAGCCCCAGCTGGGAGCCCTTTGCTTCCCCTTTCGGAATGGACCAGATGGGCCACGTTATTTTGAACCCTCTGTAAATGCTGACACAACACTGCTCCCTCACATGACTTTCCTCTTGCTTTTTAAAGAAGTTTTCTTGTTTCACTCTGACAGAGTGGAAGTAGAATTACAGCCAAGGCAGGAGTGATAAGGGAAGAACTTGCTGCAGAGCCTGAGGCACCTGATCCAGGAATAAGATAAGGCCCCACAGCAAGGAAGGGGCCCCCAGTCCTGGGGGGATGAAGGGCAGCCCCTCCACCCACAGCACAGAGCAGGAAGAGGTCCAGCAAAGGGCAAGATGACCAAAATTATGGAGTTGGTTGCATATGGAGAATGATGGAGAAGGCTGCAAACTCCAGCCTGGAGGTGGGAGAGATGATGGGGGACACCACAAAGCCACAAAGTCCTGGCTGGAGTGAGGACTGGGTGTTGGGCCTCTTCCAGGACCATCACACAACAGAGCTGCTTCCAACCCCAACAAACCACACCAGCAACAGCGAGAGCAAACCAGAGCATGGTCAAGGGGACCCTCGCTTGTGCAGGTGCCCCCCCAGCCCCTGGGTGGGGTATGCAGTCACAGGGTGATGCTCCCTTTGGCAGCCCTGGAGTGAAGCACCCAAAGCAGCCAGCAGGTACCCGCTGGAGCCAGTATTCCTTTACAAGAATCCCAGCCTTATAATTTCTGCAATTAAAAAGGGAGTTCTTCTACTGCGAGTTAAAATAGAAGTTTTTGTCACAAATTACCGGCTTTCACTCCCCTCATACCTGAGCTTAAACTGAAACTTAAATGGAAATTTACAGGAGAATGAGAAAGTGAGTCAGCCTGCCCTTCCCAACAGGCATTTATTTTCATCTTTTCGGACTCAGTTAATAGTAACAGCAGAGAAACTAAGTTTATTCCAAATTTACAAAGCCCAGAAGAGGGGAGATGGTTTTGGAGGGAACTCCACTGCACCGGGAACCATGGGCAGCACCGGGATTTGCTGCTGGCCAGGGATGTTGTGCTGTGGCTCCTGTCCCATCCCAGCAAGCACCACTAGATACAGGGATCCTTCCTGCTCTGTGGGACCCATCCCCATGGCAGGAGGTGCCGCAGTGCGTTATGTCACCCACGTAATCCCACTTTTCCCACCCACGCAAGCAGGCGACGCTCACACCACCCCGGGGAAACGGCTAAAATGACCTAAAAGATAAGTCAGCCTCTTGCCTTGTAACCTGTTGGGCCAAACTGCAGCCAGGTGAAAGCAGAGGGACTTTACCTTCCAAAGCAAGGCACAGAGGCCAAAACAGGTGGGAATTTCCAGCTCTTTTTTGGGAAAGGAGCAGCAACCATTCACAGCAAAAACAAAGATGAAATCAAAGCAATCCTCCCACGGGGAGGAGCAGGACCCAGGCAGGGCCAGAAGCTGCTCCCAAGGAGAGCCAGCTCAGGTTCTCCATGGCCCAGGTGAG
Organism: Corvus cornix cornix; assembly: GCF_000738735.6. Taxonomy (NCBI): domain Eukaryota; kingdom Metazoa; phylum Chordata; class Aves; order Passeriformes; family Corvidae; genus Corvus; species Corvus cornix. The sequence goes on along the minus strand of NC_046344.1, from coordinate 8,392,563 downwards.
CAGGGGACCAGGACAGCCTGTGAGGGCCCTGCCATGGCACATCACTGAGACATGGTCACTCCTGCCCAACACAAGCCCTGGCGACAGAGCCACTGCCTTCAAACACCCAGCCTGTGACACCAGCTGCCGCTCTCACCTCGTGGGCAACACTGAGGCACAGTCTGGAGCAGGAGCCAGCCCAAGGGTGTGGAGGTTTGCTCTTACTTTGCACTTGTGCAAGCTGACAACACAGGAGAAACCCAAAAAGTTTCCAAAATACATTTCAAAGCATTTAGAACGCATCTCAAAGCACCTTGTTCTCCAGCAGCAGAGCTGAGGTTCAGGAGATGCACTGCAAAGCTTCCTACCCTACTACATGTCTCCTGGGTATTCAGGTCAGCAGAGGGGTTCCTGGTAGAGCAGAAAAATCCTTTTAGGTATATAATAGGGGAGAATTGAATTCTGCTCCAAGGTGGAGAGACAAAAGCCATTTGTCATGCAGCATTCACTGATAGGACATGTCCACAGCCCAGCCCTCACCTCCCTCCCTGCAGAACAAGCGCTGCAAACAAAGGAATTCACACCCAAAGTGTTTGGGACCAAGACAGACATCCACCCAGTTGCAGAGAGGGAAGGAATCTGAACTACAGTTTGAAGTTATTTTAGAAAAATTCTCTACAAGGGTTCACCACCTGACCAAAATGCAAATCACCATCATGGCTTCCTGAGCAAATGAGCTATTGCTGCATTTTTTCCAGTCCGGCAGCATCTTGCTCTGAAGATCTAATAGCAGCCCTACTGAGCAGCAGCTAATTAAAGCCTTTCCTCCTGCCAAAACCCCAGATTCAATCTCTAAATGACCCAGTAAGTGAGACTTTTTCCACCTCAGAAGCCCTGGGAGACACCAGGTCAGCAGCTCTGCCCTTGTCACCGCTGTGGCTGTGCCCTCCCTGCCGACGGCAGAGGCACCATGGACTGATCTCTGCTCCTCACAAGGGGATGGGTTCAAAGGCACCTCTCCAAGCAGCATCCCACCTTCTGCACCTTTCCCTCCAAGCCCAGGAAAGGCTGTGGAGGGCAGCAGCTCTCCCAGTGCTGAGCTCGCTGCTAGCACAGCTCATCCCGCCGTGTCCGGACCTTGCCATGGGGCCAAGGGGCAGCTCCGAAGGTGGCCAGTCTCAAAACCCTGCCACTGCCTGCACCCCAAGCCAGCTCTGCTCTCCAGCCCGTTCCCCTGGCCCCTACCCAGCAGCAGCCCCCAGACTCTGTCCCCAGGCTGACGTGCATCCCTCAGCCCACCCCACACACGGAGGCATGGAGCAGCTCCAGGCAGCTGGAGGGTGAGGGGCAGCCCCAGCAGACTCGATGGTGAAGCCTGAAGTTGTCTGTTCCAGCACAGAGTTTGTCTTCCAGAAGCTACACGGGCTGTGCCCTGCACCCAAGAGGAGATTGCATCAAGGAGGTGATGAAGGAGGAACGAAGGCTTCTGAGACAGGGCTGTGGCAGCCTCCAAGGAGGGTGGCTGACAGCACGAGCTGCCAGGTCATGAGCACAGAGATACCATGTCCAAGGCAGGGAAAACCCCCAGAAGCAAAGTCCAAATCAGGTCCACCATCACCACAAAGGTCACTTCGTCCCACCCAGGAGAACTCGCACAGTTACAGACTCACAAGCTTCCTTTCCAGAAGATTCTTGCCCCTAGGCTCCTTTCCATCAAAGACAAGTGAGCAAGACAAATTTGGAGTAATGGACTGAGCTATTGGAGATGGTCCTTAGACACATGATCACACAAATGTGAATTAGTCCTGTTTTAGAGCCATTCCTGGGGCAGAAATCTCCCGTGACAGGCTGGGGAGGGGACACACGGATCTGCTCATCCTTTCTGCCCCTTGCATACAGGGATGTTCCTTGTGGCAGCTCCTACCATCCTCAGAACCCTCCTGGCAATTACAGCTGCTGCATGAAGGAGCACTTGGCTCCAATCAAACCCCCCAAAAGCAAGGTATTCCATCCAATTCTTCAGACACCAAGTGAACATGGAGATGTTGATCCCTCCCCCAACAAGGCTGGTTGCCCAAGGAGCCCATACAAAAGCTGGGGCAGACAACAAAAACAAAGCCTCTCCCAAAGCCCATCTCCATCATCACGACCAAGCAAAGGCATCTCCATAGCAAAAATGGTGTCAAGCCACAGAAAGTTATAAATAACCATTTTGGGGATTATTTCCAGCTGCACAGAAATCTTCTGGGTGACAGTGACTTATCCCGAGTGAAAGCGACTGCTGGGGACAGAGGGGCTCTGGTGCTGTCCCAGCCAGCACGGCACAGCATGGCACAGCACACCTCCTGCAGCATGGGGACAGTGCATTTGCCCCAGCCAGCGGGGACACAGATGCACCACTTCTGTCCCTTAGGCAGCCTTCCCCCTCTTGGCTACTCTCGGTTAAGGCTGAGCTATGGATTATTGCCAGGGATTTTTCCTAAGCCAAGCTCAAGTTGAAATATTTCAGTGTAATGAATGCAGAAGAAGAAAAGACCTAAACCCAAATTACTCAGGCTCTTGGGGCGAACACAACACTCAGAGCCTTGACAAGCACCATCCTTTTGCTTACACGGCAAGTGCTGGGCCCCGCCAGCAAGGCAGGAGCTGCACCCAGCTCTGAATCAGCCTCTCCACAGCAGCACTGGGAAAGGCACCGGAGCTGGAGACACAGTAAATAATGACTTTGCACTGCGTCAGGAGCTAATCCACTCAGTGATGCAAATGAAATTCGTGGGCCACTTCCCCCTCACTCCGGCTCCTCAGTGATATTATAAAACAATCCCCGCTCCCAGCCTGACTTCATCGCGATGTCACCGCGCGGCTGCAGGAAGCCATTCAGGGGAGCCAGGACGACTTTCACTCCTCTTCACCACCTCACTTTCTCATTCTTCTGCTATAATTGGAAATCATGAAAATGCATTTGTTCATGTGCTCTGAGTGTCAGCTATTCAATGTGCTTGTGCTCTCTTCAGACCATCAGAATAAAGGTATTTAACTGTTCCCCACAAAGGTGAAGCTATTCCTGTTGCATCCTTTCACATGGCAACATAAGATAGGGAGGAATCCACCAGCAGGATCAGCTGGAACACACTGGCAACACAGCATGAGGAAGAGGAAGAACAGCTGAAGGCTGAGATTTAGATATCTGAATCTTTTTTAGCTTCCCTGCTGCTGACTAAATATCAAATGTAGGAAGACGAGAGCAGAACTACAAGAGACTGAAGATTTTAAACATAGAATCATAGAATTCTGGAATAGTTTGGGTTGGAAAGGACCTTAAAGCCCATCTTGTTCCACCCCCTGCCATGGGGAGGGACATTTCCACTGTCCCAGGTTGCTTCAAGCCCTGTCCAACCTGGCCTTGGACACTGCCAGGGATCCAGGGGCAGCCACAGTTTCTCTGGGCAACCTGTGCCAGGGCCTGCCCACCCTCCCAGGGAACAATTCCTTCTCAATAACCCATCCACCCCCGCCCTCTGGCAGTAGGAAGCCATTCCCTTCGTCCTGTCACTCCAGGCTTTTGTCCTCAGTCCCTCTCCAGCTCTCCTGGAGCCCCTTTAGGCCCTGGAAGGGGCTCTGAGGTCTCATTGGAGCCTTCCAGGTGAACACCCCCAGCTCTCCCAGCCTGGCTCCAGGGCAGAGGGGTTCCAGCCCTGGGAGCAGCTCTGTGGCCTCCTCTGGACCCGCTCCAGCAGCTCCACGTCCTCAAACATGAGTCCTGACCAACAGCACATGCAGAGCCACCCGAGCACACGGCTCCTGCTCCAGACCAGCTGCTCCCAGGATCTCCCTGCACAGACACCAGTTATCCCCCATTTTCCCAACCACACCCCAAAAAATAAGCAATTCATCTCCTGCTTAGAGCTGGAAAGCTTCCCTTGTTCCAAAGACTGAGCTGGGGAGGGAGCTCCCACCCAAAGAGGGAAGCTCACAGACTGACTCTTTGGAAAAACCCAGATTTAAGTAGATGCAAAAAAGCCAATTTTCAGGGAGCTGTGCCATAACAAGCGTCAAGTTTGCAAATCCAGTAACTTCCATGTACTGGAGCTTATTAATATTGGATTTTTTGGCAGGCACTGCCTTGTCCAGCTCAGATTAGCAGCAAGTATATTCTGCTTGTCAGATTTAAACAAGATGTATAAATCTGGCACAAAAGCAAGACCAAATATGGAAGCAAATTATTTAAATTGACAAGATGTAGCTCACAAGCATTAAGCACTCAGCAGTCAGTGCCCATCAGCTGGGGCAGGAAGGCTCCTGCTCTGGGCCACAGGAGTTAAATTCTGAAAGCAAGAGGCTAACGAGGTTACCCACCCCTAACGCTTACTGATTCCAGTATCAGGATGGATTGGAATTTCTTTTTTTTTTATCAGATGATGGGAAGAGCAGGATGGCTATAAACAGCGGAGGGAGTCAGCCCGAAATCCCTCAAAAGCAAACAGCTTGAGCAGAGCTAGAACAGTGCCTGAGGTCAGTGCCTGGGCACAGAGCCTGGGCTGGGCAGCACCTGGGTCCTGCCAGCCCCTGCCCAACACCTGCACTGTGCAGGGAGCCCAGGAGGGCAGGAGCCACACCTTGGCCTAGAGAGAATTACCAGCACTTGGAGCAGAGCTGGGAGTGCCCAGCCCGGGCAGCTCCCAGGCAAGAGGTGCTCCACAGACAGGGAAGGGAAGGGAAGGGAAGGAAGGGAAGGGAAGGGAAGGGAAGGGAAGGGAAGGGAAGGGAAGGGAAGGGAAGGGAAGGGAAGGGAAGGGAAGGGAAGGGAAGGGAAGGGAAGGGAAGGGAAGGGAAGGGAAGGGAAGGGAAGGGAAGGGAAGGGAAGGGAAGGGAAGGGAAGGGAAGGAAGGGAAGGGAAGGGAAGGGAAGGGAAGGGAGGAAGGGAAGGGAAGGGAAGGGAAGGGAAGGGAAGGAAGGGAAGGGAAGGGAAGGGAAGGGAAGGGAAGGGAAGGGAAGGCCCTGGCCGTGTCACCCCGGAGGGAGCCCTGTCCCCGGTTGTGACATGCGGCTGCAGGGGCCATCCCGCACTGCGGAGCAGGATGTGGCCGGGGACAGTGCCCAGCAGAGCCTGCAGCTGCCAGGGAAGAGCAGCGGGAGCAGCAGCTCCATCTGCCCCGCGATGCTGCGGGAGCAGAGCTGTCACTCTCATGAAACGCATTTCCCTTCACAGGGAACTGGCCTCAGCTGTCGGGAGCGATGGCAAGGGCTCACTGCTGCAGCAAGAGGGGCCTGGGAGGGCTCCTCGAGCTCCTCCCCACCCATGAACAGGAGTCATTCCGAGCAGGAGAAAAGCAGGTGTTGCTGGCAAGCTATTGATTACACCGAGTTCAGGTGCCTTCTCACAGGGAGAACATTTAAATTAGTTTCATTTTTCCAGTGGAGGCCAGTCTAAAACCAGGATGGATAAGTCCCTCAGAGCCTGCATCAAAGTGGTCCCAACAGCCCAGGACTGACCACGGCAAAGGCAAAGAAGCCACCTCCACACAGCAGGAAGCTGTTTGGCAGAGCCATCCCTTTGGCTGGTCTAGCCGAGCCTTGGCCACCCTCTCTCCAGGGGAGACACATTTGGGGTGCTGAGAGAAGGAGCTCCCAGGGCACAGCTCCATCCCCCCACAGGCACCCTGGGAGCTGAGGTCCCTCACCACAGTCAAAGCCTTTTGTTGCCCACAGCCCTCGGCTCCTTGGGATGAGACACAGCAGGAAGGAACAGAGCATTCCCGGGGAGAGACCCCACAGCTGCTCCTCCACATGGTGCCCATCGGGATCCCGATCACCTGGGTAAATCCAGCCTGCCCTGCACGGCTCTGGGTACAGCCCAGCAGGAGCAGGTTGTGGTTTGGACAAGTGCCTTCCCTTCCCGGGAAGAGCTACAGCCAGCACAGCTACTTCTGGGAATTGCTTCTGCTTAACACAAAATTTGGCTGCTACCAACCACCACCGGAGCTTTCTTCCTGTCTCCCCCATCCCTTCTGTGGCTCTTGTGGAAAAACTGACTTCCTGGTGCTGGCTCCTGTGGGATGGCAGGACAGGGCCAACCGGGGTCACGTCTCTCCCCTTCTCTGCTGGGGCAGCAGCCCCTGACACCAGCCCTGATGGGGCTCAAGAGCTCCAGAGAGATTTTTCACCTTCATCCATTGGGCCACTGCAAAACTAAGGCAGTTACTGTGTCATTTTACATCCTTGATGTTCATATCACCTTTCTGCCTCCAGGGACTCCTGGCCAAGGCACAGAGGCCACCAACACCAGCCCAGCCCGGGATGAATGGACAGATGGATGGATGGGTTCAGAGGTGGGGAACAGTAGCTCACAGCTGTCCTTTCCCTGAAAAAAGGGACATCCGAGGGACAGCTCTTGTCTCTGTCACACCCAAGTCCAGATGCCCCAGCCCCACATCTCTGTTCGGGTACCAGGTGCGAGGGCACTGCATCACCCCAAGGAGCACAGGGCCTGTGGTTTCTGCTAAATCTCAAAGTATGGGACAAGGCCATTCCAGGGGATGGACAAGTCCTTGGCCAGGCTTTTTTTCCTACAGCATCACCTGAAAGGTCTGGAGGGGCTCTGGAGCTCTCCATGCTCTCTCTGTCCCCTGCCCTCACCCAGCTGTGGGACAGGACACCCATCACCCAGGGCTGTGGGGCAGCACACAGGGCAACCCCAGAACACAGTGCTGGCAACCCAAGGCTGCACTCAGGACTCCACAAAAGGACTCCTGCTTCCCTGGTTTTGTTTTATTGCCTTTTCCAAAGAGCTCGTTTTTGGCAGCCGGCAGCCCTCAAAGAGCACAAAGAACACGCAGCCCAAGCACCTGTGGTTACTCTTCCCCTACAGGGAGCTCCTTACTCACCCTTCTCTGAGTGGCTCTAATTTATGGATTTGCAGAATAATGACTCATGAAGCCACACTGGAGGGATTAATCTCACCAGCACTCTCCACCACACTCCATGCTGCCCTTGGGGCCTGAGCTGGACCACAGGCACACAAAGGCCACCAGCCCATGGTGGAGTCTGGCAGCTGTGTCCCTGTGCAGCACTAATCCTTTCACAACTGGCTGCTGCAGGAAAATCCACCCAAATGCTTCTCCTGGGCACAATCCCATCCCACCTACTATTGTGAACATCCCTTCTCATTACCACACACCTTCAATCCAGGCCAGGGGAAAGCACTTCCACCTTACATTTCTGATCACACCCCTTATAACAACGCGTTTCAGGCAATCCTGCCCTCGCTAAATTATGGGCACAGCCAGAAGTTAATTTCTTAGTCATTGTGATCATGCCACTTATTTGCTGATAGATCTGATGGGGGCCTGGATGGCACAGAGGAGCCTCTCCAGCGTTTTCAGATTTTTGCCTGTTGAGCTGCAGGAGGAGGAGGAGCTGTGCTGGCTGGGAAGGAGGGAGGGCAGCAGCCCACAGCAAGGGCTTGCGCAACTCCCCTCCCTCCAGTTCCTACAGAAACCCCAGCAGTTAACAGAATTCACACCAAGTTTTGAGAGCAGGTTCAAACCCACCTCCTGTTCCACAGCAGACACCAAACCCTCAAGGTCTTGCTCTGTTTCACAGCATCTTCTGCTGGTGACAAGACAGGTGAGCACCCGCCCACACCTTGCTGCCAGTAAAGGATGCCCTACACACCCTGCCAGGGACCCGTGTGCTGCAGGAATTTGTAGGATCACATGTGTGAGCGAGCAGGCGTGCAGAACTGCCTGCACTGTTTGCTGAGAAGTCTCCTTAGAGACAGCCCAGGCATTAAATTCCCCAGGAAGACTCAATAGCTGGAGAACCATCAAGGCAGAGGCTCGAGACTGGGGTTGTTTAACCTCTGCAGTGGTGTCAGAACCAACAGGCACCTGGCAGATGTGCTGCAAACTCTCCTGCCACCCCAAGGCACCCAAATGCCCACGGGCCAGCTCCAAAGCCCGCAGCCAGCATCCTATGGCTGGCACCAGTCAGCAACGGATACCCCGGGAAGGAAACGGACCACCTCATTATCCAGGCCCAAGATCATTTTAGGATGACAGCTATCTCCAGAGATAAGAAAGAAAAATCCACCCTGCAACTGCAGGGGGGAGGGAAAGAGAAACCACTTCCACTTCCAGACTTGAGCGAGCCCTTGTGCGCTGCACGGGGACACCGGCGGGGCTGCACCCGAGCTGTCCCTGCCGAGCCCAACAGCCCCGGCACTGCCAGAGGGGCTGCACGTCCAAACTACCTCCAAACCACCTCCCTCCTCCCCAGCTGCTGCCCTGAGCCACAGGCATCCAGCGCAGGGAAGAGCGGGATTAGGGAGGCCAGCTCAGGTGACAGGATTTAAACCCAGCCCGGGAAGCAGCCCTGCCAAGGGGCACACGTTCCCAGCTCCCACCAGCTCTGTGTTCACTCGGCTGTGCAGAACCACAGCCCATCTGTGCAGCGCAGGAGCCCAGACCCACTTCCCTTTTCTATTTGTACCTGCTCTGCAGCACTGCCCTGGTGCCGGGGACAGGCTCCCCACGGGCTCTGCTGCCCCAGGCTCTGCGTGGGGACACGGCTCCTGCTGCCCCGGGGACACGGCTCCAGCATCGAGACTTGCGTTACCACCGCAAGGCACACACAAAAAACCCTCCGAAATCATGTTTCCAATTTCTGCAGCATTATATAATTAGCATCATTTGTGTTGCAAAAGTAATTGCAGTAACATTTTTAATTAGTCTATTTGAACACTAACATTTCTCCAGTGTGCATAATATGTTGACACGAAATTACTGGGTTTGAGGCAACTCCGAATGATTGGAGTTTGTTTTGCTTTTGTTTCTTACTTGTTTAATACAGTCAATAAGAGCCGGCGCTGAACGGTGCCGAGCCCAGCCCGCAGAGTGGCTCGAGCTGCAGTGGAGAGCAAAGTGTGATGGGTTTCACTTCCGTCTGGGGGGAGGAAGGGTGGCTTGTGAAGGCACAGAACAAGAGAGAAATACTTGCTTGAGAGGTAGGGCCTGGGTGACATTTTCCAGCTGCTCAGTTCTGGTCTCAGATGTTGACTCGTGAAAACACAAAACAGAACAAGAGCACTGGCCTTGGAGGACAGGGAGAGGAAAACCTGGAGGGAGGAATTCTGTGTGGCATGAAGTTTGGAAGGAGATCTAATCTAAAGAGTTTCTTTGCTTACTGAGTCATAAGCAGGGACAAGAAGTAAACATTCTCCCCAGAAAAGTTACTGCATGAGATCCAAGCACCCATTACCAAAGGATGCTTTTTTTTCCCCCCTTTCTCTTCAGGAAGAATCAAGATTCTCCTTTCCAAGATCTTTTCTACATTGTACACATGAAAGCAGTAACAGATGCAGGTTATTTTTTGCTCCCAAGTGCGAATCACGTTCCACTGCTCCTCACCTCTGCCCAGGCCCCCAGGGCGGGAGCCCAGCCCAGCCACAGTGACTCCAGGTTGAGCAAATCCAGTTCCTGGACACACGTCCCCCTCAGCACTCTGATCCACAAAGGGACCAAGGGCTGCTGGACAACAGGAGAAATGGCCCCCAAGGATGCCAAGGCGGGGGAAACATGAGCAGGAAAGAGAAAGCTGCCAGTTCCCAGAAGCAGCACATTCCCAGAAGGCGACCAAGAACTTCACTCCCAAAAACTTTCAAACCAATTCCCTCTCCTTTACCATCCTACAGCACTTCCTGCAGCAGGAGAACCAAGACTTGGCCACTTGTTTCTTCCCCAGCCTGCAGACATCAAGGGGCTGCTCCCTCCCTCCTAATGCATTCCTGGTGTTGATACTGCTTGGATGAATCCCCAAACCCAGGAAGGGGAGAGAACACACACTTCCCTTTCTCTATTCCTGAGAAGTTTCTACACCTTCCAGCTACAATAGGTCATTAGAGCAGGGCCAGAAAGCCCCTCTGTACCACGGGCTGAGAGGCAGCCAGAGGCCATCGAGCTTCCCTCGGGAAGAGTTCATCTTCCTGGCAGCTCCAGGCACATCCTCAGCACTTCAGCTTCCAACACCCACAAGATATTGATTTCTTTTTGCTGACCTGCCAGAAGCAGCCCTGCTCCTGGACCGGCTGTGCACAGACCTCCCCTGCCCACACTCAGACACTTTCTGGCTCACAAGAGAGACGTTGGCCCAGGAAGTCTTCAGATGCGTACAAGGATAAGGAGGAGATTGTATACGAGGATAAGAAGCAGATTAGCAGGCAATTAAGTGGCATTTGTGGTATCCATTAGTATTTCAAGCTACAAAGAGTCAGTTTCTGCTAACTTCCTGCCAAAAGTCACAAGTAATGAGCTAATTAACAATCTAATTATTGCAAATGCCCTAGAAAGAAATCAGGGCACAGGTGAAAACCTACTTAAAGCGAGCACAGCAGTAGGAACAGCTGAGAGCAGACAGACATGTGCCCCAGCTGCATTTCCAGCCATCCCACAAAACAACGGGATAAAACACTCGGGGAAGTTGTTAAAGTTGAATTAAAGCCGCATTCAGTAAAGGGAGAGGAAGACCCTCACTCCAGAGCTTCCTGGCAGCCCTATGGGGCTGAAGAACCCCTAAACAAAAGCCAGCCCTGGGATTTTCTGCCTCCATGTCAATATTTACCAAGTTCAACAGCAGCTGCAGCACAGCGTGTGGGCCACAAACCCAAAGCTGGCGGTACCTGCACAACCCAGCATGAGCACGGCCCCCCTGGCACAGCCAAAGCAGGGCAGTGCCAGCCCTAGCACCTCCAGTTCCGCCTCCCACCAGGACAAGCCCCAGGGCAGCTGTGATTCCAGCGCAAATGGCAGTGGGAGAGACTTCTGTGTTGATTTCCCAAGCTGGAAGCATCCTGCAGGGAGACACGGCATGTCCTCCACCCCAGGGCACAGCCGCTCCTGCCCAGGCCGTGATGGGCATTGCCCCACAGCTGCCTCACCCACGGGAGCACCTTCACCTGGGCACCCCAGCACCTCACAGGTGGGATCTGGGGAAATCCACAGCTCACTGATTTTAGGAAAGTAAAGACTGGGCTGGTCTGCAGACCTCAATCTGTGAAATTCCCTGTTGCACAGTAAAGATTCCCTATTGCACATTCCCGTCTGTAACACCAGAGTAACCTGGAAAGGGTTTCTGAAGGCAGAAAGGGATGTCACAGAGCAGTTACACACCCTCAGGGATGTCACTGAGCACAGCAGGCTCCTGGCAGTGCTACTGGTGTCACTGCAGCTCACAAGGGCTCCTGCCCCACGACCCAGGGCCAGGACTGCACTGCTCGACACCTCCAAGACACCTCCACAGGCCCACCCACTGTCCTCACACTGAGGGCTGATTCAACACTGGCTAAAAACATCTAAGGATAAACCTTGGAGCAAGAGCACAGTTACAGGTTTGGATAACAGTTCCTGACAGCTGGAAGAGACTTGGAGAGGTGCCAGTTAACCAGCCCTGGATGCTATAGGTAGAACTCAGCAGAGCTCTAGAAATAACGCAGGCAAACCCTGTCGGGCCAGTACATGGTCCCCACCAGCTCCCCAACACAGTCCAGATTTCATGGACATTGTGTTTGCACAAATACACCGTCACTGTAAGGAAAGTCAGGGAATTAACAGCCAGGTAAGCCTGGGAAGACCCACAACAGATTTGAGGTGCGCAGAATTTCTCTCAGTGATGTGACTGAACTGCCCATGTGTGAAACCTCAGGTACCAGGGGAAGCTGTGACCTTGAGAAACAGCCCTAGGACACGCTTTAATCTCCACATCCACTTTTCTCTGCTTGCCAACACCTGTCCAGGCCTTCAGGCTGGGGTTGGGGAGGTGGCAGGGAGACGGTTTTGGTATTTTAAGGTTATACTCGTGTGGTAAGTGTTAAGGATGAGTAGCAGCATCATTTAAATTGGATTAGACTTACACTGCTTGTACAGGCAGCTGCAGAGGTGCTCCTGAGAACAGCCAAGGCAAAGCCCCTCTGCCCACAGCTACAGGAACCCCCCAAGACCCGGACCCACCGCAGCACCTCGCACCCTGAGTGTGCCGCACCAAAACCCCAAGGACAGCTGTCAGGAGCAGTCTTTTAGAGCTCTAAAGTGGGTTTGTTTTCATGCCAAATACCTCAGCTTGGGAGTCAGCCACCCACCAAAATAAAACTCTGTCCCAAATATTCACAAAAGCAAAATTTCACTGCCAGCAGCTGCGAGCACCGGCCCCATTTGAACCCCACGCCCAGAGGTGAACCCCACACAGGTGGGACCCACAGGACAGGGCGAGCTGCGAGCAGGAGCAGCCCCCAGCTGGGCTGGCTACAACAGCAACCAGATAACGCCTGGGTAATTCAGCCCAATTTCCCGAGGGGACATCCTAAAGATGTCCCTGAAGAGCCCCTCCAGAATCTCAGCATCATCAGAACAAAGAATTATGGTCACAGTAACCTGGCTACTGCAACGTATTTTGTTATAAAGCCTCATTTTTTTTTCCCCAGCAACACAACCAAGCCATTCAAGTCCTCGCCGGCTGCGCAGTTGCAGCCCCGGAGCAGCCCTCGCCCAGCCTGTTTGCCACCCAAACACATGTTTTGGTGTTAAGTACATTAA